>NW_019385628.1:185727-192291 GCF_000671375.1 Centruroides sculpturatus | reverse complement strand
ACTACGGTATGAAAAAAATTATCGTGATTTTCCAGTTAAAATAAATAAATTTTTTTTTTCTGTTTTAAAAACTACAAAACAATTTCTAAACCATAAAATATGCGATTCGTTATAGGAAACAATGGAATTAAATTTTTGTAAGTGTTTTTTATACAAGTAAAATAAAATCCGATTGTCAGATGATTCTCCGAAAATCCGAAATTTCTAACGTCAATAATACATTTTAAGTACAATTACGCTTCTGTTTATGTTTGTGATCACATTTACAATACAGTCGAACCCCCTATAACACTGTTGACTTTTCCGTTTTATATGAATTCCATGTTGTACGAGTCACCTAGATCTACAAATACGTGTGCCGGGCTGTGAACGGCTCACGTATTTGTAAAATCTAAGTGACTCGTACAACATGGAATTCATATAAAACAGAAAAATCAACAGTGTTATAGGGAGGTTGAATTGTACATAAAAGTATTGTAAATCATACATAAAAGTTGTGTTTGAATATATCTATTAAATGTAATTAATTATATATATGTTGTTTATAAAATTTAGCTTAGTAATTAAAAGAAAACAAAGCTGGCATGAAGTGAATAGAGCAGTAGAAGTCTGACATGTAGTATCTAACTGCGTAACCATTTTGGTTATCTAGAACTATAAATAAACCTTTACAAGTTTCTTAAAGTAATGACAAATTGGTGCATTTCTAATTAATAGATGAAAAAAAAAATTCATTTTCGATAGATACTCAGTAATATTCATCAATTATAAATAAAATTAGATAGAGTTAAACTAGATTATTATTTTTCAATATTATCCAATTAGCAATCAGTTTATCGCGCGCAATCGATATGACGTTTCAATGACCTTTATTATTCAATTTAAAAAATAAAAAATATATATATACTGTATATATATATATATATAATTGTTTAGATATTTATCAATGGTTTTTAGCCGGTTACTATATATAAAAGTTAAGTTCCCGGTTACCCATAGTGAAAAGTGCCAAAATTTTTATATCGCTTTCCCTATAAATAAATACGAACGGGTCCTCATTGTGATCGGATCACATGACGCCGATTCGTCACGTGACTATAGCGGCCCAAAACGCATGCGCCGTAAGGATTACCCTTCGGCGATCATCTTAAAACGGAAAGAAGCAACAAGAGCCAAAGATGTCGCTACGTAATCTAAATGAATCCTACGCTTAATTATCGAATCAATCAACTCGAATTTGCCCGAATGATAGCTAAGAAGAATAATATAACGTCGGATCTTATCTGACTAAAATATATTGTATAGTTGATAAAGTAACGAGGTCTTAAAAAATCGTCATTGTTTTCTTTCCTTCAAATGATTCATGACAAGTATGGCGGATGTTGACCGAATATTGGCGGAGTTTGGGTTATTCTTTAAGTTTTGAGATATATTCTGTCGTGTTTTGTGTATTTAGGAATGGAATTACGCGTTGGGAACAAGTATCGTCTCGGTAGGAAGATCGGAAGTGGATCCTTTGGTGATATTTACCTTGGTATGTATCAACTTTCCACTTGTCATTGTCTGAATTTACTTGTCTTCTGCTCAGTTAACCTTAAATAGATTCTTTTATTATAATAATCTTATCGAAAATTTAACTATTGTATAGAGACAATGAATACCGATTATTTTCTTAACCTTTTTCTCTAAGCATTAAATACTGTACCCCTTTTTAAATACTGTAATTGTTTCAGATCAGCTGTTTTTAAGATTATAACTTTACATAATTTCTAAATGAGTAAATAAATAAACATTTGATGAAAAATTCTTAATAGTTTTTACAGGCAATTTAAATTTTTTATTTTTATAATTAATATTCATTAAATAGTAAAATTATGATTTATTAACAGTTTAATTGACTTTGGAATTTATTCTGTTAAGTGTATCAATGATACTTTGTTGCTTTATTACCAATTATGGCTCATGTACTGTAAATATAAACTAGTTTTTTTGTGTGTTGCAGATTTTTATTATTTTTTATTTATCGTTTAACTTATCATTGTTAAAGGAAAATAAGTTAGCGTATATAGATGTTAAAAAAAGATTTCCTCGAACATTCCTCATAGATTTTGCTTTTATATTTGATATTTGTGTCAGATGAGATACTACTTGCACATTTTTTTAGGGTGGAGTCAGAGGATGGATGGAACTTATTCTATTTATAGATTCAAAATATAAAGAAAAGTTTTAGTCTTTTATAATAAAAGGAAAAACAAATTATACTGGACGCTGAAATATAAATGACAGCTTAGCAAATCAATTGTCAAACCAGTCATAAGGCTTATAGATATGTTATTGTTCGTTGATAAACGTATTAAATTATCAATATAACGTGAAAATGATCTTTTATATATAAAAATAATATAAACTTTTTCGAAAAATTTTGCACGTTAATAATCTTTATTAACGGTTCGAATCGTTAATTCAGATTATACGTGTGATGTGTTTAAATGTTCGGTATATGATTTTAGCCTGCAGTTCTAATTTGTCATTCGAACACTAGTAAATGTTCTATTTTTTTAGAGTTAATTTTGCCGAGAAGAGACATACGCATGAAAAAACTTATCTTTCGATATCATTGTTTAATCTAAGTTAATGAACTTTTAAATTACGAAAAATAAAATATTAATTGGAAACTGTGTTGCAATATTAGGCATTCGTATTTGCATGATATATTATTTAATAAGATTATAAAATTAAAAATGAAATCGATAATGACATTTTTAATTACGTGTTTTATAGTTAAATAATGTCAAAATTTGTTTCAAAATATATTGCATTAGATTATGTAAAATTAATTTATGCAATTAACTTATAATAAACAATATTTAGAAACTGTACGTATTGATTATAAAATTTTTATTTTTTTAAAATTATTTTACATATCACTTATTGGTTATGTTTTTGTGATTTGTTCAGCATTGAGAGAAATTATTTTAATATCATTGGGATATATTAAAAGATTGATTGATTGTAGTGTTTTTAATTTCACTTAGTTTGTCTTCGTCGACTGTCTTGTTCCACATTTGTGCCTAATGTGTTTAATCAAAAGTTATAATCAACTAGTTTTAATATTAAGAGTCAATTTTCTCTTTGTTTTCGTAGCTGTAATATTTTAGGTTATTTATTTTTCGGTTTTATAACTTATTAGAATTAAATTTGAATGAACATTTTAAACTTCTTAACAAGATGAATTTGAGCTTATTTATACAACATACCATTAACATTGTAGATTGTTCTTAAGTAAATTATAACAGATATAAAATAGTTTAAAAACTACTAAACAGTTTAATCAAGTAATCTCTGAAATAATCATTTATCAGATCATTTTATTTATAAAAGAGAATTGTAAGAACAATGTTAATTTCTTAAAAAGAGTATGAATTTTTGTTTTAATTTTGTAAAAAAAAAATTAAATACTTCTGATTATTAAAATCATATCTATTCAGTCTTTATCATCATTAACATAAATGATAAAAAAAGTTTTAAAATAAATCAAATATAATGAATATTATAAGAATATTTGGTAGATTATCATATTGTTTAATTAATAGAAATTTATTTCTTGTGTATAGCAATAATCTTGGTCATGGTACAAAGTATTATATATTAAACAAAATTATTGCGCTGTTGTATTATTGATATTTTAAAATATTTCTAATATGTTTAATGTTTCAATTTACCATAAAGAGATTTTAATAAATTCCTTTTATAAATTATATTAAAAATTTTAAAGCACATGGTCAATAGATAAAACTCTTATTTATTTACAATGAAATATCTTATTTATTTATTATAAAATGGATAATATTTTGGTTTTAAGAAAATATAATGTAGAACATTAAACAGAATTTCAGCTGAAATCCTAATACAGCAATGAATGAAAAATTTGTGAGAAAAGAGATATGATTGCCCTACTGTTTGTAATATAAGCAGAAAATAAGTTTTGAATCATCAAAGCAAACGTCATATTGAAAAACACACAAATCTTTTGGTATGATAGTTTTTTCTATTTGACATCTGACTGTTTTAAAAATTTAATTGTATGTATTTTTTGCATATATATCATGCTGTTACAAATCTTAAAAAAATTATTCATAAGTTAGTTGAGAATATAGTATAGGATTCCTTGCCTATGAAACATAATAGTTCACACTGCATTTTGATAATGCATAAGCAAAAAAAGTTGATAGATTATTGTATAATAATTCATTTGTTTGTTATAAATGAAATTATAGTTTTATTATTAAGCAATTAGTTAATATAAAACACAATAAAAAATATTTGTGTGTAGTTTTTAACGTTTATATATTGAATCATGTGGACTTGAGATTGAAATTGTAAAATATTTTCAGGAGAAGCTAACAAAAAGTCTTAATTCTCTATCATTAAGTGAATTAAATAAAATCAAATAAGAAAAGATAAATTGGATAATATATAAATCATATTAATAAGAATATATATTGGAATTATGCTCATATAATGAATTAAAAATATTAATTCATTATATGAGCATGTTTTTGTTTAATAAACCTTATATTGTAGCCTTATAATTATAATGTATATCTTATGATAAGACATCTTTTGGTTACTAGCTGTTGGTACTGAGAAGATTAGACAATTATAAATATTAGGAATAATTCATCAGTTGTTTATTTTATGACAGGATTTATTAGAAAATGTTTGCATTCTAAAACTTAGATGATAATTTTTATCATACTTGTAGTTGTTGTTACTACTGTAATACTACCATAAGATTTTAGACTATAATGCTCTTTCAAATTAAATAGAAAAGCATCAAATGAAGAAACAATTAAAAGAATCTAACTAATAATAAAATTAATAAAAATTTGTTTGGATTAAATATTTAAGTTTTTATCTACCATTTTACATATTTCAAGTACTTTACAATTGCAGATAGAAAATTTTTATTTTATTCATCATGCAAATCCCATAGGATAAAATCACAAATTTTAATTATATATTTTTGAAATGTAAACAAATATTTTATATGCAAACAAATATTTTATATGCAAGCTATAATTGTAAATGAATTAAAATACTAATGTTACTTAATATAAGCTTAATTATTTATGTTGTATCATACAATCTTGAATAATTTAACATATATTATTGATAAAAAATTTTATGTTGAGTATATTATGTGTTAAGAATTCTCAAGTTTTAACTCTGTTTTGTAACTCTAGTTATACTGATTTAATACTGTCATCATAATTTATAAAAATACTGACAAAAATAATAAGACTACCAGAGTAATAGCATTAAATAAAATATTTCTGTGATCTTTGAATTCTAATTGATTTTAGAAGATAAATAACTATTAGTTAACTACTAGTACACAATAAAAATCACTGAAATTTTATCCAAATGCAATTTGACTATGTTTATCAGAAAATAGGATGACTTTTCTATTATTCTTGTCATAAGTATTCAACACAATGAAATTTTAAAATATTTTATCATAATCATTACTAGAAAAGAAAAATTTATAAGATAAATCTTTTTTATTTTGAAATAAGTTAGTTTATATAGAAATATATAAGTTATTAAAATATTTTGATAGTATCAACATGTTTAATATAATTTTTGTTCTTATTTTAAGACGTAAATGGTAACTTTTGAGGGGTTTCATTTTAAGTTATATACAAATACTTTATATACAGATTTTAATAAGATGTATGTTGTTATTAATTGCTAGATATAATTGACTGCATTAATTTATAATTCAGAGTTTTTTATTTCATTAATATATAAATTTATTTTTTGTGTTTATGGGCATAATGTAATATGGTACAAGTGCTAATGACAGTATGTGTAATTTCTTGGCTTTCAATAATAAAAAATACTATTTTTTTCTCCTCGGCAATGATTTGTAATAAGTTTGTGCAAACATAAATTGAAATTAGTGATGTTAGATCCTTCTTTAGTTATAGACAGTTATATAGTTATAATATATTCATTGAATTGACTATATTACAAGATTATTATTAAAATAATATGTAATAATTTTAAATTTAATTAATTTTTTAAAATTCTCTGGAAGAATTATATAAAATTTTTAGGTATTAAAATTTTACTTGAATTTCTATAATTTCAAGTATGTTTGTTTTTTTTGCTTTTACCAAAAAAGTATAGAAAACTATAAAAAATTTTAATGTCTTGGTTCTGTGATGAATGTTATGTTGTGTAATTTATATAACTGAACAGGATCTTAGATTATATTTAGATTTGTACATACATTAATTATAATATATTAGACAGAATACATTATCAGTTGTGAATTTATGAAAATATCTGATGATAATGATAAAACAGTTTCAAATATGTTTTGATTTTTTCCAAAAAACTTAATTCAGTCGACCCCCCTATAACACTGTTGATTATTCCGTTTTATATGAATTCCCTGTTGTACGAGTCACTTAGATTTTACAAATACATGAGCCGTTCACAGCCCGGCACACGTATTTGTAAAATCCAAGTGACTCGAAATGCAATAATATCATA
>NW_019385628.1:147882-182589 GCF_000671375.1 Centruroides sculpturatus | reverse complement strand
AGTAATTTTATTAATAATGTTAATATTTTGTTATAAAATATTCTTTCGTTTGGGTGAGAAAAATAACGTTTTAGAGTGGGAAAAATAGATAACAGATGCTACTTCCTTCTAGGGAAGTTAGAACATCCTCTGTTTTTCCATTATCTGCTAGAAATCTCGCTTCAATGGGAAATGTTTACCCCTCAAATATTCCCCTTTCCGTCCGTTCCCACGGAAGAATCTTTGCATGATGATTGGTCGCCGATCGTCACATATAGAGGAAATTTATCAGAATTCGGGGAGTTCATCGACAGACCTGGAAGAGTCAGGACTCCATACATATTTCTCCTGATGGCCAACGCCCTTAGTCGAGTCACATAGAATAAAGCTAGAGAGTTAGCGCTTAGAAGATATACTTTAATTTTGTGCACATTTCGACCTCCCATGGAATGAAGTTTGAGAACTTTATAAAGGAAGTACCTGTACCTTTGCAAAAGAAGAAGAAGACGAACGACAACTAAACCAGGTTGTATGTTTAATAACAATATTGTAAGCTCTCTCTCTCGATCGTGTATCGGTTAAATATAAGTCCATATATCTCTCGACTTATAGGTTGTAATTTGTATTCATTGTCTCACTACCATATATTTGTACTATTTTTATTGGTTATTGTTTTAATTAAATTTATTCTTGTTTATTTGTTAAAGAATGTCTCCTTTAAAGTCTTTGAATCAGATCTATAAACCAATCACACGCGTGTTTGTCCGCGGATCGAATAATTGACAAACTGGTGTCGGGAACCTGACAAATTGGATAGAGACTTCATAGTCTTTAATTCTACCGCCTTCCTATGTAAGTTTTAAAATCAGATCTAGTGATCTGAAACTGCAGAGAACAGATTTCGGATAATCTGTGCCGATTAAGTGGTACTGTACGAACAATCCTAAACGGAGTTTGTACCCCCGGCTACTCTCACACTACCATCTGAATAGCAATTTGTTATAGTACAGTATTAAATCATAAACAAATTATTTTCTAACAGGTAGTTTCTCACAGCTTATATATACTGTATATATATATATATATATATATATACATTGATTTATCCAACAATACTTCATTAATACAATATTTAGGTTTACTAAATTTTAAAATTTAAAATTACTAAATTTGTCTATTCCTGATGTCATCAGCTAGCACTTCCAAATGACAAAGACCAAGCAGAATAGGATGCTTTGTAAACGTTGATTGTGTTTGTTCCCAGTTTATAACAAAGAATGATTGGGTGTTTTTTTTTTAACGTATTTAAATAGTTTATTTTAATTTTAATGTTTACTTTTGTTCATATCTTTTTTAAATTGTTAGAACTTTTTAAAAGTTACCTGAAGATATGTAGTTTTTTTGTATGTTTGTATTGTTTAGAGGGTTTTTGCATCACTGAAGAGAGGGTAAAGCTTGAAATACATACACATTAATAAAACAAATTGGATGATTTACTAGGCTGCTTTATCTTTGTCATTTGAAAGAAGTGTTGGTTGATGAAATTGGGAATGAGCTATTACAATATTTAGGTTTTTCTAAATTTATGAAGTATTGGTGGATTAATCAATATTAAAACTTGATCCTAGTTTTTAGGATTTAATAATATATAATCATTATTTTAGTTTATTATGCTTATTACATCACCTGTTATAAAATAAACTAGTATCTCATAAATATTTACATCCTCAGCATTCTATATATTTTTATTCCTTATATTTGTGATTTGATTCAAATTTTTACTATGATTTTTCAAATGTCATAAATAGTTGAAAAGTTTTTTAATAAAATTTATTTGGTTTCATGTTATTAATATTCTGATTTCCTAAAATCTCATTTAATTTTATTCTTCAGAAAAACTGTCTTGGATGTTAACAAGAAAATTTACTCAAACTTTATACATAGCAAGTACTTTAAACAACAAATGTGATAATTATTGAATTTTATAATAGTTTGTTTAATTGCAAGTCAGTACAGTCAACCCCCCATAACGTGGTAGATATGTTCCACTTTATAAGAATTTTGCATTGTAGGAATCCTTAAATGCATGAGCCAATCACAGCCCGGCACGTGTGCAGTTTGCGGACTATGGCTGTTTGAAAGGCTTTTTCCATAAAATTAATCGATTCTAGACTAATTTGACTTAACATTTCCAAAACAAGTATAATTTTTTCGGAATAATCCATATAAATTATGCTATAAACAAAAAATTGTAGAATTACTTACCGAGTGTACGCCGTTCAACAACGTCATTGTTTAAGCTTGTTTTTGTCATGGAGCAGCACACCAAATGGCGGGTGCGTTTTCTGATAAGTTATTTTTCTGCAAAACATTTGTTGAACTTTGGAAACATCATTAATAGAAATAATTTTTTTGGCCATTGAATAAGAAATGTTTTTTTCACAAGAAATATATAAATATTATGTACCTCTGAAACCTTTAACCGATGTGAATAAATTTAACATTACTAACGTTTTCAGACCCTTCCTGGGTCCTTCTTCAGGTAAAAATCATCAAACTAACCATTCGTTTTGAAAGAATTTTTCAAAACATCGAACGATAGAACGGGATCACGTGTTCCATATTCCCGAACGTAAAAGTTTCCACGTCATAGCAGAGGCAATTGAAAATATTTTTCTTTTTATTTTTTATATAATTACTGTTGTAAGATCTTTGATGTTAAGCAAAAAACACATTATATGCATACTGTCTACCCTTTCGTCCTCCTTGCTTAAGTTTACGACTTCCTTAATCTTCCTGTTGCATTAGGGCTTGCCAAGCCAAAGNAAATTATAATTATAATGTAATTCTGAATTTTGTGATATAGTAGCCAAAAATAAACACTGCAAAAACCTAACAAAACAGTGAGAAAATTATACATAAAGTGTGAATCTTTTTGCCTGTGTTAAATGGGCATCATTAGGCAACAAACTGCTGAGAAGACACAGGGAATTGCTGAACACGTGTGTTCAGCAATTCCCTGTGGCCAAGCGGTTTTGTTCCCTGAACACTGGGAGTTCGGTTGTGGGTTTCTGCCTCACCAGGACATCTGGCCACGTGGAGTTTTCTGGGTTTTCTCCACGTCTGTAACACCTAAATAGGGGCCAGTTGCCCTTAAAATGACCTCCCAGAAGGCATCCCCATAGGCAGATTGCCATAACTTAATAAAAGAAACAAACCAAATGTGTGTAGAGGGTCAGGGGTGTACAATGAAAGAAGAGAAGAGGGGGGTTTATATTTTGTAGAAGGACTTCCAGGTACTGGAGGAGTCAACATTGCAATAGTTTATGGCTTTGTTATGATGGGTGGCCTTGTAAATTTGCACTTGTTCTAGATGTTTAAGCACATGTGATTTAAATTCATAATATAGGATGTGTGTTTCATGGAAGTCCACCTGGATGCCTGGGTTAGTTGCATAGTTAGCCAAAGCTGTATTGTTTAAACTGTTTTTAATGGATGTTTGATGTTTCTTGAGATGGATATGTAATGGGTGAGACGTAGCACCTATATATTGCAGATAATGGTTGTAATGATGATCAGTGATGGGGATACTGTAGATGTCTGGCAGGTGGTTTTTGTTGTAGGGATGGTCTTTAGTAGTTTTGCTAGCACAGGTACACACAAATATATCAATAGCTTTTTAATTTTATGAGAGTATTTTTAATGATAAAGTGCAGTTCAAAGGGATGTTTTTATCTATTAAAATAATTATATACAGTATATTTAAAATAAATGTCTTAGCTTGAGTGTGTAATGCTTCTTCTTGCTTAGATGCAACTGTTGTTTTTACCATCTCATAAACAAAACCAGAGCTAAACATCAGATTATAAATGCCTTATTTATTCTACAGTTATTTATTAATTTAAAATATTATTTAATAGCTTAAAAGTAAAAAAAGGCAGTAAAATAAATCTTCAAATAGCTCCAGAGGTCAGAATGAGCTAGCTCATAGTTATTTTTGCCAGATGCTCATGAAAATCAAAAATTTTATCATCCCTGTATTCCTGTATATGCATGCTCTTGAAACTTCTGTGAGAGACCGTTCATGTTTAGTATTTTAACTAGAATTTTCTTTTTTGAATCAGAATATTCACTTGATATTCAGTATGTTTTTTAATTACAGTGGGTGATCGGTTAACGAACATAATCCGTTCCAAGACTTTGTTCGCTATCCGAATTGTTCGTTAACTGATTATCGAATTACCATAGGTTTTAATTTAAATCTAATTAATTTGTTCTGGAGACCCCCAAAACTAAAAAATATATACTTTCTTACTACTTTTATTTATATGTAATAATAAAAATACATACATACACAGTCTTGATTTTTATTAGTCATGTTTTTCCCGTTTGAAAGGGTTAAAGAATCTGTCTAATGTTGATTGCTTTTCTCTCTTCTTCAGGATTTTTCGTAAGTAATTAATAGCATTCAATTGTAGAAATCCCCAAGCCTCAACATGGTTTGGATGCCAATTCTAAGACCGTTGTTCTGACATCCTTCCACTTCTTCAAAAGATCTTTAGTTAATAGCAGATATCGGCATTAATCATCTTTTTCAGAAGAAAACATATCTTGCTGAGTTTCTCAGTGTTCTTCATTCAAGAGTTCGTGGCGCTCTTCTGTCGTAAGATCTGTTTCAGGTTCCATTATGAACTCTTCGATGTTCTTTATTTCTCAAATGTGAGTTTTGTTACTCCTTAACCTGCTTGAGTCTTCTTGATTATACAGTATTTTTCTTAAATAAGATTGAACTGCAGCCTAATGTAGACCTGTTTGCAACATACCTCCCAGCAACATTAGGCATCTTTTGCCTACTCTCTACCTTTGCAATTATACTCTCACCTTTTGAAAAGAAAAACAGACGCAAAACTTAATGAGTGCCTACCTGACAGTCTTGCGAATACATAAAAGAATTGTTTTGTCAGAAAAATAAAAGACTGGAATTACAAGGGAGAGTTTCAAAGTTCGGAGGAATACTATCCGATCGATATAAGTCGGCTTGAGTGTCGATGTCAACATCTCCCACACTCCGAAAAATTTCGAATTGTTGCCCGAAGACAAGGGAAGACCAATCGGTGTTCATTATTTTATGTTGTTTCTACTTGTGTTTGTTCCATGGGGTGTTCATTGTCCGAACATAAAAATCTTTTGCAAAAGTGTTTATTATCTGATTTGTTCATTATCCAATCTGTTCGTTAACCGATCACCCACTATATTACCTTGTCTTAATATTCATTTACAAAGTCTATTTTGTGTGTTAACAATCACAAAAATTTAAGAGTAATGAGTTTAAATAGATAAATGAAATTAATTTGTCAAATAAATAATTTATGTAATATCACAATGTTAGACTGCAATTTTTAATTAATTAAATTTAAAATATATGCTCTCTAACTGAAATTAGTACTGTAGTGTCTTGCTCCTGTACATCATACTTTTCCATTAGCAATGGTGTTGGGCCGGTCATCTATCTAACTCCTTTCAGGAGAAAATTTTTGAATTGAAATAACATGACTTTTGGTTTATATTGGAAGTTTGTATAGTTAATCAGGGCCTCCTGCCTCTAAGCTATCTATATCTGGTCTTGACTTTCATATACCTAATTCTATTCTGGCAATTAATGAAGGATGGATGGATGGATGACAGCAGGAATTTATAGATCTGCAATTTAAAAATTGCAGCCCAATGAAAATTGAAAAAATTATTTATCATGTTTATTAATAATGTTCAGTTTATCATTATGTGGTGCAATCAAAAAGAAACCAGACTCTTCCCAATGTTTGGCAGTAGTGCAAAGTACAGCTTTTTGCCACCAGGGATTTTTGCCTAGGTATTCAGTTCAAACTAGAATATTAACTAAATGCAATTTTGTAACATTGTGTTAAGGCTGGCTTATACTTTGTGAGAATAGAAAAGAGAAAAGAAATTTCTCTTCTTTTTTCTATTATTCTCTTCATGTAAGCATTCATACTTTAGAAGAATGAAATTGTGTATGTGCTTTCAGTACTTATGGTTTAAAATGAAGCTTTAAAAGCATAGTGAAAGTAAAACCCGAGTCATAAAAATTCTTAAAGAGTTAGAGTTTATCAGTTAATTAATTTGAGGAGAGAGAACAAACTGTTATAGCCTTATAATCCTAAATTTTTGATGTTTAGGCAAGTTTTAAATAAATAGGTATATATAAAGATAATATCTATTTGGATATGTTTAACTTAAAATATATAGATGATAAATTACAGTTCATTGAAAATATTTCTGGTCTAATTCAAATCATTTTGATTTTATCAATCTCCTGATGGAGACTAATAAAATGTTAAACTCCAATCTTGTTGAGGGATTGTGAGCTACCTACAGAAATAGAACTTATGTTGACTTTTGTCTCTAATGAAAAGAGAACAGAAGTATGTTGTTAATAATATGCAAATTGTTGTGCACTAAACCTATTTAGTATCATTTTCTCTTTTCATTTTTATGAAGTATGAATCAACTTTTAGTGTTGTGCTACAATTTAAGAATGGACTTTAAAATTAAGTAAAGAGTGAATAATTAAATTTTGTGTCAGACTTGGAAAATCTGCCACAGAGAAACCTTTGAAATGTTTATGAAATACTATGTTAAATTTTGGGCTGAAGTCAGTGTTTTGAATGGCACTCATTTTTTAAGATAAAGTAAATAAATGTTGTTGGAGGACAATGAGAAGTCTGGATGACCAAATGTCATCACAACCCTTTGAAAACAATGAAGAAATTTAAGACTTGTATTGATTGTTGAATTACCTTCCAGGAAGTTGCTGACTCTGGTGTTTCATTTGCTGTTCAGGCAGTCTGCACACGTATAAAGTTGCTGCCAAATTTATCCCCATCTGTTAACTTGACCAGAAGAATCATTGTGCCAGTATCTGCAAAGATCTCTGTAGACACAGCACTGATGTTCTGGTCTTCATGTCAAGTGTTATTAGAGGATGAGAAATATGACCCAAAAACTAAGCAGTCTTAGTGGAAAAGACCACAATTTCTGAAATTCAAGAAGGCAAGGAAAGTTAAGGATATGCTTAAGTGTGGTGATTATCTTTAGACCATTAGAGTATTGTATATTGAGAATTTGTTTCTCCCACTCAAAAAGAGTGAACTTAAACTTTTTCTGTGATTTGAGATGATTTCATGAGGATGATTGTTGCAAAGGATTGAAACTACAGCATCGATAATGCTCCTGCAAACATAGCTTTCAAAATGCATTTTTGGCCAAAAAACAGCATGCAGTCCCTTATGAATTCTTTTTGTTCTCCAGAATGAAATTGAAGCTTAATGAGCAATCACCCGATTATTCTTTCTTCAATCAGCTTTTTTACATTTTGATATAGTCAAGAAGATCCAGGCTGAATCATAGCAATGGAATTTTTGAGACAGTCTTCCAAAGAGGCTTGGGAGAAGCAATATAATTGCTGTATAAATGTGGAGGGACTACTATAAAGGGAATGGAAGCCAGATTTAAATTACTCAAGTATTAAAATCTTTATAGGCTAAATTCAGTTACAGTACTTTTTGATTGAACCTTGTATTGAACAATTCTAACACTATATATAATATTAATTTACATTTAGAATATAAAAAATGAAATAGTTAGACATTAACTAACATATTGACTGTTGACAACTTTTTTAATGCATTTCATTTTGTCTGGGACTAAAATTCATTTAATAAAAATTTTCTTTCTGTTTAAAATGAAAATTAACAAAATTAAGCTAATAAGTTATTATATAAATTAATGTACTTTGTTATTTATAATAAAATATCTTCAAATTTTTTAGCTTAATTTATTTAATTAAAGATATGTCAATTACTGAAGTAAATCATAGTTTTGTTTGGAATTACATTTAAAAAATAAATTCCTACTTGATTTTTTTTTATTTGTAACTAATAATAATTTTCTTTAACAAGGGAACTGTTGGAGTGTCTTATAATAAATATTAATCAAATTTAGTGAATAATTATGTTAAAAGTATACAAACTCTATATTAAATTTGTAATATTCACTAAAACTATTAATCAGGGTTAATAGCAATCACTTCTATGCATTTGGAGCTAGAACTATTTTAAGATGACAAGACAAAACCTTTCTCACTTGTTTCTAGCCGTTTCTACATGAGTATGAACGTTTCCAGCCTTCTTAATATCCAAGTGTACGTGAGGAAGGCTTATTAAGAAGGCCTAAAATGTTCGTACTCATGTATAAATGGCTAGAAAGAAGTGAGAAAGGTTTTGTCTTGGTCATCTTAATAGCAATCAAATATCGTAGAGGAGAAGGTGGTATTATGGAACCCCATTTTCATTTTAGTGAATTGTGGGTGTAGTTATGATACCTTGTTTACATTTTTTGTGTGAAAAGTACTAGTAACTGTTAAACTAAATGTTCCTAATTGGATTTTTTGCTAGTGCAATTATAAGTTTTGTTTTTGAAGGCTTTTGTACAAAAAGTCAGAAAGTAGGCTTAGAGAAAATCGGGTGGTGGTATGGAACCTTACTGTATGTTTTCAAAAAATGCTTTAATGTATCCAAAAACAAATAGGAAAGTACAAAAAATGTTAAGTAATTACAAAATTATTTACTCTAATGTATTTTATCGAAAAAATGCTTTTATAATAGAAAAATATGACCTCCATCAACAATATATATTCCAGCAGCTCTTTTTTGATATTCTCAGGAAGAATTGACTTTCTACCTAGTGTCTTTTTCACAAATTGCTCCAAACAAACGTCTGCTTGCAAATAGAGTTTGGAGGAATTGGGTTCCATATTAAAAGCACCAATTGAATCGCCTTCTTGAATTAACTTATGTCTGTCAAGACCAAATCTTAAAAAATGTGAACATCACACAGATTAATATGTACCCTAAGTCTCTGGAATGGAATACATGCACCAATGAATCTACAACTACACGATTTATATTTTAAAAATAATTAAATTCACTTAGCATTCAAAACTTTCAAATATTGAAAAACACAAATTTGCTGATTCACTACGGACAACCGTTTAACTGAATTGAAACGGGTTTTCCCCTTGCTATGGATGTCTGCCTAGTTCAGTTCAGCCACAATCCGCTACAGTTTGCCTTTATTATCAGTTCGAAATGGAGTGGTTCATAATACCATCTTTTCCTCTACTATTTTATATTAGTTTAACACAAATATGCAAATTTTTAGTATCGAAAGGGTTGTGGAGAAAGACTGCAATATTACATTTACAGAGTAGAATAAGAAATAAACTCAAATAAATGTTATATAAAAGATTAGATATATATACTACTTTAAGAATAAAATATAATATAAAATTAATGATAGAATAAATATAAAGAAAATAATCAAAATATAATAAGTAAATACATTTTATTAGATGTATGTAATTGAAAAGTTCATTGATAAATTATTAGATGGGAACTATTTTTGTGATATTTTTCAACAAAATAAACAAAGAACTTGTTGACATTATGCACATTTAACAAATCAAAGATTTTGGCAATTATTCTCAACACAATTTAAACTGTCAGATTTTAAAAAGAAAAACAAACTTGTTTTACATTTAAAAATTCAGATTTTTCATGTTTGAGTCCAGAAGCAAACCATGCATATTTAATGAAATTGTTAGATATTGGTGCAGATAGTTGATGATGAAAAATTGAATATAATTTTATTATACATTTCTAGTTGTCCAAAACAATTTCATTGAAGAGTCATTACAAAATAATTGTATAGCATTTAAAATTTCTTTAGCTAAAAGTTTTATTTGTCTATGAAATCCAACATCTAAAGGTTGGCATATAAATGTACACTTTGGTGGAATAATTAGTACTTCACATGAATTTTGATTTATAGATGTTTGAAATACTGTATTATAAATATTAGTATTTGTTTGTCCACTCCAAGACTCAATTATTAATAATGAGTTTTCTGTTATATTTGGAGATAATACATCTTTTACATAGTTTGTAATAATTGCTGTAGATAACTTGCCAGATGAGCTAGCTGTAACAGTAATGTTTGGGGCAACCTTTAAACAGCAACCTTTTAACTCTAGGTCCAAAGGTTCCATGAGCCACTTGTAAGCAAATAAATACATTACCTACAACTTGTCCAGAGTTGTTATAGTTACATTAGAGAGTATTATATTATAGTTCACCAAATTTAAAACTAGCCAATGTCAAAAATAGCTGGTTTTCTAGTACAGTAATTCCATATTTCTGGAACCTGAATAATTGGTTTGTTACAGTATTTTTTTAAGTTATAAATACAGTTATATTACCAAAATTAAAATATTGCAAATATAAAAAATGTTCTATATTCAAATTTAAATAAACTTGATTTATAATTTCTAGCAAAGAAGTTTGAATCTACTATATGTATAATGTATTTGAACAACACACAGAAAGAAACATAGAACATACAACACACAAAAGAAAATAGAATAGTGTAAAATTAAGTCATGTATTTTTAAAAAATTGATCAAGTTTTTTTTAATGGACTTGTCACATACTGAGGAGGTATGTGACATCTGTTGTCTCCTGCTGAAACTCTAGTCATGTGAAAGATTGAAGTCATTCTAAAGGTTAGCTTACAATGGCAGAAAATAGCAAAAATGATTGAGAAACCAGAAAGCAGTTTTTATTTGTTTAGTGAAATTGGTTCACACTACAAAATGTGGAAAGTAAAACTTCCAAAAAAAGTTACTAAACAGAAAAATTTGTCAGAAAAAGCATCACATATTACATATTATTTGCTCTGTTTTTTGTATGTGCTGTCAGTGGACTAACCCGAAGTGGATACATAATTCACTTTCTCACTTTTTGTAATAATTGCTATAAATTTTTCCACTTCAAAGTTTACAAGGAAAAAGTGCTCTAGAGTATAGAAAAACATAATGCATAAGTGGAAATTGTATAACTGAAATGTTTTATAATGGAGAAAATATCCTGCAGAAAATATTTTATGTATAATTGCAAAAAATTTACAACTGAGAAATGTATAAATTGGGTTCCACCCTGTATTAAAAATTTTATGCGATGTAACTTTAACTGATGTGGACAAATGTCTACTTGGATAAATCAGAAATGTAATTCATTATTTTAAAAATTAGTGATTTCATGAGGAATGAAGAAAATGTTATGTATCGAGAGGAGAATCCTTTATTATATTCATGACTAACAAAATAATCTAGTAAAATTTGTGTGTGCACGCAAATACATAGATTATATGTTGGTATATATAATATAGATATATAAGTGGTACCTTGTACTTTGAACGCTTCAGAGTTTAAATGCTAAATTCCACAAAAATTTGCTTTTATGTTTGAATGATTGTTCAAAGTTCAAACTGCACATAGTGAGATATGCACTTGGTGACTAAGTGAACTAAGTGAAAATGCAATCTGTTGTGTGCCCAAGTCCTCTCTTGCATTATGCTTGTAAGTTTTCAGTGCGTTTTGCTTTATTTTTGTGTTTGGTTATATATATTTGTATAATTTGTCAATTTTTAAGTTTTTTTTTCCTTTGGTTAAAATTTCTTGACTGGAACTTTTCAACCACATTTGACATGTTCAAAGTTTAGGAGCATCTTCCCAATACACACTATGAATTTTTTTTACTGTTTGTGTAACTTTATATTCTTTCTGAAACTCATAAAGCATAATATGCTTTTTATCTGAATACATTTCACAACTGTTATAATTAAGTCACACATCTATGTTAAGTAAGGACAGCTGTTAAAAATAGGCAAAAGCTTGCTGTTCAACTCACCCTTTACTTATTATTACTTATAACCTTTACTTATTAACCATGACATCTAAGAAGTATGTGGAAATGATGAAGTCTAAGAGGAAGATGATAATATTGATGATTGAGGTGAAAAAGGAACTTATTGTGAAGTATGAAAGTTGTATAGATATGGCAGATATGAAGCCATGTTAAGATGCCAAAGTCAATGATATGCAACCAGTAAATGCGGTTTTCATTTGATTATACGGCAGGGGTGGCCAACCTTTTGCATACCATGCGCCAATTTTTTGATAGACGAGTTCAGATGCGCAGTGGCGTACCGTGGGTGTTAGCCGCCCGGGGCGGAGAAAAATTTCGGCCACCCTTTAATCAGGTATTTCAATTTAAAAGATCAAAATTCNAATTTCATATATGTATATTAACTTTTGATTTTTTTCATTCCTCAAGTTTTCAAAAATATTTTTAAAAATCTTCAATGGAATTTTATTCTTAATTTCTCTCTCTGCTCTATATCATTTTAACATATCCATATCCTTATCAATCTTTTCTTTTTCATTCATTTGTAATTTTGTTCAAAATCAATGATATATTGTGGCCAAAACTTAGCCTTTTTCTTATATATATATGACTTATTTGTTTAGATCGCTCAGAACTGACTAAAGCGCCACTTGTAATCGTCCAATGCGCCAAGTTTGGCGCATGCGCCACGGTTTGGCCACCCCTGTTATACGGTATTTTATTTGTTTTTGTGTTTTAATTTATTACTAGAATAATTAATTAATTTTCATTTAACTGTGATATTTTAACTTAAATTATGCACATTTGATGTTTAAGTTTATCAAAATGGGCATTGTTTAGGATTGAGGAATGGATTTATTTGTTTTCCATTATTTCTATTGGGAAAAATTGATTTGAATGATCGCCTAGAATGAATTATATTTGAAGTATGATGTCCCACTGTATACTTTTAATATTGTGTTATATTATATGAAATGTGTTTTAAAGCTTAAAAACTCATCTTCAATAACACCAAAAATATTTTGTTGCTACTATGGAAGCTCAATAAAATTATTTTTGATATTCTAAAGATGAGTTTTTAAACTTGAAAGCACTTGAACATTTATTTAGTATTGTCTATTTATTTAGTACTCTACTAAAAACATTATATAATTATTTTATAATATAGCCTAATAGAGTTTACTTTAATTTTAGTATGTATTTGTATCATAACAAATGTATTAACTAAGTATTAAAAAAAACATTAAATTAACATACAAAAACTAATTATGTTTACATGGTAAAATAATATATTAAATGTACATATTCCATTTTATTGCTTTGTTAGTTATTAATTATTATGATTTATTAAAGATTTTAACTTAATTAATAATTAATATAATCCATAGAATTGTGGTTTGTAAACTTAATTTTGGTTTTGTTTATCAAATGAATGCTAAGAAACTATGAAGAAAATACTATCAATTTACTTACATTTTGTTAAACATCTCACTGATTTAACATTGCTGTTGGATTCATCTTTATCTAGTAACTGCTTTATCACTTATGTTTTTAACTAAATTAAAATTCAAGGTTAATTATAAAGACTGCAGTAAAGAAAAAAAAAATCTTAATTTCAGCCTTATACATATATAATGCTGAAATTAAGATTATATATATATATATATATATAATGATTGGTCATTTTCAATATTTCAGCTATTATCAAATATGTAAAGTTAGGTTTCATTAGGCTGTCTTTTGACTAGACATTATGTTCTATCTTAATGACTAGCCAAAAGATGGTGTGATGAAATCCTGCTTTTTAGATATAGATACTTTTGTAATTTTTATAGAATTGGACTTGATTTTTGTTATAGCTTCAGCTATTATATAAAAAACATTAATTTATGACTACTAAATATACATATATGTATATAGTTTGTGTATGTGTGTGTAATTTATTTTTACATACATATATAATATATACAGTTGAATCTGATTAATTTGAATTATTGGATAATTTGAAGCTAGTATATATCATATTTTGAAAATGAAATTCGAAAAGAAAGCTAGATAATGGAATTATTTGGCTTTGGTTTTTTATTTAAGTATGGAATGCATACATCTATTGAAAGTTGAAATGATTAAGGAAGTGGAAAAGAGAGAAACTGATATAGCCAAAGAATATAGAATACTGCCAATCACTAAAACTTGAAAGAAATTAGTTTAATTTAAAAAAAAAACAAATAATTCAAAATTTTTCAGATCTTAATTTGAACACCGGAAAAAAATTGATTGTGTGTATATTTAAGTAGAATGATTTAAATTGTTTTCAATAAAGAAAGTGTGTAAGTGCAAAAATTTATTTGAAATTCACTTGTTTACCAGGTACTAATATAACCACTGCAGAAGAAGTAGCAATTAAGCTAGAATGCATCAAAACAAAGCATCCGCAATTACATATAGAAAGCAAATTTTACAAGATGATGCAAGGAGGAGGTAATAATTTCAATATTTATAAAACTTTCATAATTATTTATAAATTTATTTCATAAATATATATTACTATAGTTGGCATTCCTATTATAAAATGGTGTGGATCAGAAGGTGATTATAATGTCATGGTAATGGAATTACTTGGACCCAGCCTTGAAGATCTGTTTAACTTCTGTAATCGCAAATTCAGTCTTAAAACAGTACTACTATTAGCTGATCAATTGGTAAGTGCTTTGCTTAATCTGTGTGAATGAAGTCTAATACATTAGCCAAGCCTAAATATTATATTGAAGCTGAAGCATTTTCATTTTACAATTCAATTTTAGCTTGATTTGCGACAATCATTTTTAGTATTAAAATGAATGTATTTTAAAATTAACAGGAAATACATAGAAAATTTAAATATTTTTGACTCTTTCACATGCAATGAACTATTAAACAAACAGTTTGGTTCTATGAGTCATTGATTTAGATCTTTTTGTTGATTTAGCTCCATCTTCAGTATCAACTATAAAAACAATACTCAAGTGAAAATAAACTAAATATATGTTTTTAAACGACAATAATAAAATTATTACATAAATGGTTTGAATTCTCCATACACTAATTTAAACAAAAAAATATTTTAAAGAGAACATTTCACTAGTTCATATTAAAAGCAATATGAATAAAACATCAAAATTTATTAAAATGTTTATATCTAATTGAATTAACATTTATCATAATTCTCATTTTTTATTGCTCTTGTATCTATTTTCATTTATAATTAGTTTCCTTACTTTATTATTTTCTCAAATGATGTAATACCAAGGAGAGTAATGGCCCACAGGTCCATTAATAATCAAATTGTATGTTCAAAAATCGTTGTTTGTAAATCATCCGCTAATTTTGTCTGATCTCTTGTTTTCAATTTTTGCCTCAAACTTCTTTCTCCTATATTATTATTTTCACATCTTTTTGTAACTCTTATTCATCCAAAACTCATATTTGTTTCCTGTTTATATGTTAATTTGTTCTTCTAGTTTGTTATACTGATCTGTAAGGATGAAATAAAAGTTTTGAACAAAGTATAAAATAGAGAACATACATAGTATGCATAAATCCTGTATATTTATCTATTATTGTTGATTTTTCTACTTTGTCCAAAACTTTAATTTCATATATGTATATTAACTTTTGATTTTTTTCATTCCTCAAGTTTTCAAAAATATTTTTAAAAATCTTCAATGGAATTTTATTCTTAATTTCTCTCTCTGCTCTATATCATTTTAACATATCCATATCCTTATCAATCTTTTCTTTTTCATTTGTAATTTTGTTCAAAATCAATGATATATTGTGGCCAAAACTTAGCCTTTTTCTTATATATATATGACTTATTTGTTTAGATCATATTAGTTTATTCTATATAATCCAGTTATTGTTAACAAAAATCAGAAAGTAGCTATTCTACACCATTGACTTCTGATGGCTGTTTGCAGGTATGAATATTTTTCTGTATGTCTTGGTCTTAATTATTCCTGCTTTTATTTCCATATTATAATCGAAATAGGTAATCTCTTGTTTATTCTGATATAATTTGAACTGTAACTTGTGTTGGTTTATTCTATGGCTGCTATTCTATTCTGACTGTTCAGATATCTCTCCTAAATTTCAGATAATCTGTATATTTTCCACATATCTTCAGATTCCTATTAAATACTGTCATATTTCCTGTTGATAGCATGAAAATTTTGAAAATAATTATAAAAACAGATTTTTAAACTTATCAAAAATATTTAATTTATATAATTAATTTGTTTTTCAATTCTTTAATATTGTGCATATGACAGTATCCCCATACATTGATATTGCCATTTGAACACATGTATTTGGTTGCAGGTTTGCATCTTGCCATGGAGTTTCCACTGCTTTCTTCACATGTCTAATACCTAAATAGGGGCAAGTTTCCCACACAAAATCCTCTATGGTGCACTATACCTGGACATCTTGACCATTAGCTGCATTGCCTTATATCACCAAACCAAACTAAATCCACATACAAGTTCTGAAAACCACTATCACTATTTGTTTCTTGATAATTGTGTAAGAAATTTGTAAAATCCATGGTGAAAGTAGCCTGAAGTCAGTGCAAAATAACACATGAAATTTTTTGACTTTGCTAATTCTTTTTCCATGTGCAATTTAAATGTATAAAATTTTTGATAGGATGTAGTTGATAAAACTTGGTTCTTGGTTGAACAAGAATTTCCATCTACTTTGGTATTAAATTTTCTTAAACATTTTATGAGAAAAGTTTATTTGTTTCTTATGGGAAATTAGGTTTTCTTGTATGAAAAGTCTAATGCAAGAACTTAACTAAATTCTGCTTTATATAATTTCTTATAAAACAAAACTAAATCATTTAATAGAGTTTAGTTTATGATTGAAATTTGTGGTTTATTAGGTATATTTAACTTCTACTAATTTTATAATAAATAAGAATCATAAAACAACAGAAGGCTTTGAATTTACAAGTCGAATTTAAAAGGTGTTTTTAATACAAGTACTTATTATTCTACATGAAATAGGATTACAAAATATTGAAAATATTTTTAGTCTGAGAATTAGAAACATTGTTTATTTAAACTCAGTTGAATAATGTTTGACTAAAAGAATTAAATATTTTTCAATATTTAAAGTTTTCCTGCCAGAATATTGGGAATTATTAGACTGTAAGTTATAATTTCATGATTTTACAGTTGACCAGAGGTTTGAGATATGTCTAGCATTATTTGTGAAATACATTTTCTGGAAATTAATGATTTCTCAGACACTGTAGCTGACTTGAGAAATTGTTAATTTCTGAGAGATTCTAGTTCTTTCTAGACATTGTAAAGAAAAACTATTAACTATGCAGCTGAAGTTCTTTCCAGCCAGCACATCACATTTGCAGTCAAGAGATCAAAGTGTTTTGTGCATTCAAGAAACATTGGAAGAAACCAATTGTATTCTCTGGTTGCAAAAATGGATAAAATGACATTGGTCTACAAATTAGCTAATACTGTCATAGTTAATGATTCCCTAAACTGGATTAAGAGCACATGAAATGAAGTGAAACCTGAAAATATCAAAATGTGCTTTATAAAAGGTGGTTTTGTTATTGAATACTGTGAATGGCAATAATATGATGGATGTACTGTATTTGAGATAGAGGCTGCTGCTGTCAATGAACTTGTTGAGTCTGTCATAATAAGTGTTGACATGGTTGGAATTGATGAGAAGATTGAGTGTTTAAACATATAACAATTGGATTAATACTGTAGCTGAAAGTGACACTGAAACTGTGGATAATATTCAGATGAATAACCAAGAATGTTTTTTGCTAGTGGAACAATTGAACTTGTGAGATACACTTTTAAGCATTGTACAGCACAAATCACTTGCCAGAGAACTTGGCAGTAATTCATTTATAGAATTATTAAATAGAGAAATAATATGAAAATGTGACCAATGTATGAAAATAAAACAAATGTTAATATCAAGTTATTTCAAACTGACATGATAGGAAATACAGTAAGTGATGCACTGCATAATATAACAATCTTAAAATAAACACAAGTTTTTAAACTTTTTCATAACTAGTTTTTAATAATAACACTATTGTATAGTATGTTGCATGCTTATACCATTACACTCCATTACACTAAGTGTACAGCATACTATGTTTCTATGCTCTTCCTGACAAAGCAAATTTCTTTAAGGTAACCACCCTTCAGACAACTCTTTTTTGTGACAATTTTTTGATGGTCAGTTTAAGAGTTTCACTGTAATTATTTTCTGTGCTTGATAATGCATATTCAATTTCAGATGATGTAGTTATAGGAATAATGATATAACAGTGTTTGTAGCTGTAATTTAAATCTATATAATTAAATAAAAATTTTCCATATACAGTGGGTGATTGGATAACAAATACCTCACAGAACAAACACAAGAAGAAGCGACATAAAATAATGAATACTGATTGGTCTTCTCTTGTCTTCATGCAACAATTCGAAACTTTTCAGTGTGTGGGAGGCATCGACATTGATGCTCAAACCAGTATATACTGATCGGATAGTATTCCTCCGAATTTTGAAACTCTCCCTTGTAATTCCAACCTTTTTATTTTTCTGACAGAAAGAATTTTTTTTATAGTATTCGCTCGAGCGGGCACTCATTAAGTTTTGCGTCAGTTTTTATTTTCAAAGAATGAGAGTATAATAGCAAAGACAGAGTGGGCAGAAGATGTCTGATGTTGCTGGGCAGTATGGTTTGAACAGTAGGCTGCAGTCCAATCTTATCTAAGAAAGATACAGTATAATCAAAAAGACTCAAGCAGCTAACAGAGTAACAAAAATCACATCTAAGAAATAAAGAACATTGAAGAGCTCATAATGGAATCTGATAACAAGAATGCCAAGAACTTTTGAATGAAAAACACCAAGAAACTTGGCAAGATATGTTTTCTTCTGAAAAAGAGGATTAATGCTGATATCTGCTATTAAACAACTTTTGAAGAAGTGGAAGGATGTCAGAACAACAGTCTTAGAATGGCATCCAAATCAGGTTAAGATTAATAGGCTTGGGATCTCTACAATGACAATGCTATTAATTATTTCTGAAAAATCCTGACGAGAGAAAAGCAATCGACATTGGATAGATTCTTTAACACCCACAAATGGAAAAAAACATGATTGATAAAATGCAAGACTGTGTATATATGTATTTTTATTATTTTAATACATATAAATAAATGTAGTAAGAAAGTATATAATTTTTTATTTTTGGAGATCTCCAGAATGGAATTCCCATAAAAATCTATGATAAATTGATAATCAGTTAATGAACAATTCGGATAGCAACACAGTCTTGGAACGGATTATATTCATTAAACTCCTTAAGCCCATAACCCGAGATATCTCGGGCTGATCACCCACTGTATAATTGCTGTATGGATTGTTTCTATGTATATTACACTCGTACTTTTTCACTCATTTTTATTTATTATAGTGTGTGTATATTTTTTACTTTTGAATTTATCAAATTTACATTAATATTAAAACTTTTTACTACTGTATATTAGATCTGATGTAATCAGATAATGGTCTTTATCATATTTGAATTAGCTGATTGATGATCTAATGTAAGAACAAAAATGTTTCTATTAAAATTTTTGCTTTGGTTTCCGGAAATAAGCACATTTATTGACTTCTAAATATTGTGGTATCAAGTTATTGTTCAAGTTTAAACCAAATTCTATTAAATGTATATGGGGATTTGATTTATTGACAATTTTGAGTATAGATAATTTAAAAATTTTTGAATAATTAAAATATAAGGAAGTTTCAACCAGATAGCAGGTCAACCAGATAAGAATTACATTATCAGTATGTCAAACCTAAGTTATAATCATTGGTTATCATTTGTTTTTAGCAATGAATATGTGAAATACTTTAAAAGAAATTATTACAAACTATCTCTGATCCTAATAGCTGAATTATTAAAATAAATTAGCTTTCCTAGTCTACTGAATTATATTTGCATTTGAATTGGAGGTAGTATTTTATGTTAATTTTACAATGCATAATTAAAGTCCTGTTTCATGTCATATAATAATATTAATAAAAAGTTTAATATCTCTTTTAAAATAGATTGAAATATGATTTAACACATTAAATAGTTTTTTTAAGTAGAAATTAAAATGATATTTTTATTTCTTTCATTTGTATTGTTGTTAGAAATATGAGATTAAGGAAATTACCATCTGGTTAAATCTGTATTTTGCTAAAATTTGTGTATTCATACATAAACAGTACATAAGCCTGATTTTTTTTAAGTAATTCAAAACAATCTGTTTTATTATTGGACTAATACAATAATTAGATGTAATTTGACTAGAGGTAGGGGTAGGCTGCCATCTTGTGATAATTTTAATAATTGTGATAAATTAATTTTAATTTAAAATTCTGGAAGAGAAGAATTAGCCTAGAGCAGAACTTGAACCCACAACTCCTTACCGTGCAGATCCATTACCAATTAAACTATCGAGACCTCTGTTAAATCTTGCTTCTAGAACTATTAATTTAGATAACTAACCATACTTGGTCATTCATGGTACCAACTGGGGATGACTTTAGTGCTCTGTGGCTCTCAGCAAGTTATTGCTTTCACATTGGCAGGTCAAATCATTTTACATCTAATTATTGAATTTGCCTTATTGTAGCCAGATAACATGGCAGATCATTTGGCATTTGTGCATTCAGTTATCTTCAAAATTTGAAGATACTTCTCATTATTAAAAGTAGTTGAAAAATAATTATTATTTATCTTAATGATTAGTAATTTAGAATTAAATTGATGAATTTTATTTAAATATGCTTACTAAATAACTTTATTTTTGTTTCAGATTAGTCGTATTGAATATATTCATAGTAAGAATTTTATCCATAGAGACATAAAGCCTGATAATTTTCTGATGGGCTTAGGTAAAAAAGGAAATCTGGTGTATATAATAGATTTTGGATTAGCAAAAAAATACCGCGACTCTCGGACTCACCAACATATACCATACAGAGAGAATAAAAATCTTACGGGAACAGCAAGATATGCCAGCATAAATACTCACTTAGGAATAGGTAAGAATAATTCAACTTTCTATTTGTTTTTTTAATGGTTAAAATTTTAATTACAGATTTTTTAGAAAACTGAATTTCAGTCCCTCAGTCAAAATATTTATTTCAGCTTGACTGAAGTACTGAAATAATCCAAAAGAAGTATATTAAAGTAATTCTTTTTGGTAACATAATACAGAACAAGTCAAAAGTTTTTCCTTCTCTTAGATATAAAAAAAAAATGACATTTTATGCAATACGGTACAGAATTGTCTGTTATAAAAATATTAAAATGTTTGTTGTTTTGATGAAATTTTTCTAATACAGTTGTACCTCATACTTTGCTTGAGTTCAAATGCAGTATTTACCTTGGAGTTCAAATGATGCTTCAAAATTTGAACTGCATACACATCGAAAAATGTGCTCAAAGCATAAATGCAATCTGTTGTGTCCGAGTCATCTCTTGCTCTTGTGTTATGCTTGTGTGTTTTAATGCTTTTTCACTTTATTTTTGGCATTTGGTTGTACATATTGTGTGTTGTTCATTGATTTTTATTAATTTCTTCCTGCAATTTTTATTTGTCAACAGCTTTTGGGCACTCTGTTTTGTATCCTTTAGTTCAACATTTCCTGAACAGATCTTATTGGTTATATCTGTGCATAAAGCAGAATCTTAACAGACTTTAAACCACATTTGACATGCTTGAAGTTTAGGAGCATCTTCCCCATACACATTACTTTCCCTGCCCCTTTTTATTGTTTGTATGGTGTTATATCCTTTTTAAAACTCATAAAGCATAATATGTCCAATATGCTTTTTATCTGAAGACATTTCAACTTGATTTTATTCAAACAAAATGTAAGAATTTTTACTTTAAACCCTTTACATTTTGTTTGCTTTTAAACAAAGAATAAAATCTCACACTATCTATAATATGTTGAATTTCACAACTGTTATAATTAAATCATACATCTATGTTAAGATGTTAAGTGTTTACATATTTTATGGTTTTTGTGTTTTAACTTATTATTAGGGAATTTAATTGTATTATTTTTACCTTAAATTATGGTATTTGCTGTTTTAAGTGTATTGAAATGGGTATTGTTCAGAGGTCTGGGAATGGATGAATTTGCTTTCCGTTATTTTTATTGGGAAAAATTGATTGACTGAACAATTCAGAATTTGAACTATCTCTCAAAATGAATTAAATTCAAAGTATGAGCTGTCACTGTACTTGACTGTGGAAGTTATTTTAAACTAAATAATACAAATTCTTTTGATAGTGTTTCAAATAGATCTCAAAAATTTTTTCTAAATTAATTTATGTTGTATGCAAAGATATAACTGGTAACTTCATTTTTTAAATTTCAATTACATTTGTTCAGTATATGGCTTTGGTTTTATTCACTAACACTGATTTCATTAAGAAATAAGATCATCTTGGTCATAGATTATAGCTCACAAAACACTAATTTTCTTAAGATTGAATGATATAGAAAAATGAGAATATGCAAAAAAACAAAATCTAATTTATAAAGTTACCAGTAATTTTAACAAAAGCATCAATATGAATATTTAATATTCTGAGATATAGTTTTAATTTGATCTGAAAGTCTTTGTTTTTTGAAATATTGCTATAATTAAAATATTTTGTTTTTATTAGTAAATATAAAAATAACTAAGTTAATTTAATTTTCTAAAAATCTGACTTTTAATGTCATTCAAATTGAGTATAGCAATAAATCATAAAATATATATATATATCCCAAGAAGATTTATTATTACTACTGTAGTATAAAACTTGCATCATCAAAAGTGATGCTGTTCCTTTCCTATTGGTTTTTATTTTGGGATTATATCCTGAAATGTTGGCTGTAAGCTGTGTGGCCTATATATGAAATCATCTTACCAATAAAGTCAACATTTCTGTAAAAGCTTTGCTTTTGCAACTTATATATGAGAGCAGACCATAGGCAAGGTTTTTAGGGTATTATTAATTTTATTTAATTTATGAAATTACTGAAATTTCTTTGTTGTGTGTGAAATTTTTTATACACAGTGGTTTTGTTTACTTTTACTTATGTTTCTTCCAGAACAAAGCCGGAGAGATGATTTAGAATCTCTAGGATATGTTTTAATGTATTTCAATCGGGGAAGTCTTCCATGGCAAGGTCTTCGGGCAGCTACCAAACGTCAAAAATATGAACGAATTAGTGAAAAAAAAATGTCAACACCCATTGAAGAATTGTGTAGAGGATTTCCTTGTAAGTTTAATATATAATTGTTTGATTTATAGAAGATAAACGAGGATTTAAACAGAAAGAAGCAATTAGAAAGGAAGGTTATAATTATGCAACTAATCTGTCGTGGATTTTTAGCTCGAAACCAAATAATTACCCATATCGTTATTACTGAACAAGTATTGTATTAATTTAAAATTATTAAGGTTTAAAATAAGATTTAAATAGTGTATTTTAAACAATTATTAGATTACGATTAGGGGCAGTCTATTAATTAAATATATAGTTCTTTAAACACTTGAAACATCCCTCTCTCCTAATGGCGCGTTATCCTATAGGCAAAAAAGGACAATTGCCTGGGGTCCCACACTAATTTAAGAAAATACTTTTCCCAAAAGTCAACAATTCACATGAGGCTCCCTAATTTAAATTCGCCTTGATTCTAACCTAATAACCAACATTGAAATTATTTCAATAAGTTCCCTCTTTAAAGATGTTAGAATAGGAAACTAAATGTGAACGTCTTCATTGTAACATGCATTTTTTTAAAATTAAAATTAATTTAATTACAATAGAATTNTAATATATAATTGTTTGATTTATAAAATTGATATCAGATAAAATTTGTTGAGATTAAAATTTTAAAAAGTCATATCTTTTAGATTAAATATATATTGAATTTATAAATTTTTATATATATTGAATTTTTATAAATTAAAAAATTTTTTTTTTTTGGTCTAAACAAATTTCTGTATAGAATTTTTGCATAATTATATTAACAGATTCTGATTTCACATAAATACAAAATGATTTAGAATCTGATCAGTAAATGGTGAAAAAAGCAAAAAAAGTTCAAATATTTAACATTTGTTTAAATTAATTAAATAACAGTACATCCTGGTCCCATTGTAGGAATCTAACTTTGATACATAAATTTTCTTCTCTCTTTTGGTAACAATTGGAACATATCCATTCATTTTTATACAGAAAACTCTCTTGCATTTTTGATACAAAATAATCTTATATAAAATTAAAAAGAAAGAAAAAAAAAGATTGTAAATATTATAAATACAGTAGAGCGTCGATTTCATGGTACCAACTGGGGATGACTTTAGTGCTCTGTGGCTCTCAGCAAGTTATTGCTTTCACATTGGCAGGTCAAGTCATTTTACATCTAATTATTGAATTTGCCTTATTGTAGCCAGATAACATGGCAGATCATTTGGCATTTGTGCATTCAGTTNAAATTTATTGAAAAATATAAAAATAATAAAAAATTATACTTCAGATATTAATTTAGTATCAAAAACATAAAATATTTGAGTAGCCCAAGACATAGCCAAAGATTGAAGTGCCACAGCACTGGCGAAAATTTAAATTTGCCGACTGGAATTCTTTCGGATGATTGACTTTCGGAAAATCGACGCTCTACTGTATATTATAACATTATTTATTACAGAATGTTTAGAAGTTAAATATACTCTTTGACAAAAATGGTGGTATTGGAATCAAATGAAACTTTATTAGTGCAAACATAATGAAAATGGTAATGAAGTGATTGCAATATAACAGAGACAATTTCCTGTGGAAATAATGGTAAAATTTAAACCTGTAGTACCATTTTGAACCTCTTGTCTGGATAAATGCAGTGATAAAGTCAGGCATGGAAGAATACAGGCACCATATGCTATCCTGTAATAGATTTACATACAGATTCTTTACAGTTATAGATGGCTAAAGTTGGTGTCGTAACTCATCCCACAAAAGCTTGGTATGTGATAAATCTGGAGACTGAGCTGGTCATGAAGTGAGACAGTTTGACACATTCCTGGGAAACTATATGTGCAGATATTATCTTGCTGGAAGGTGGCTTTCAGCCCTACCATGAAAGGCAACACATGAAAATGCAAGATTTCTTAATATACTGTTATGTTATCAATATTCCTTTCACTAAGGATGACTGACTGATTCATACAAGATGGCTTTTCAGATCTTTTGAAAAGTTAAACATCTTCTAATCATATAGATGCCTAACTTTTTCAGCCAGTTAGAAAAAATATTACCTGTGCTTTCTTATTTCATGCATATTATTTAGACAACATTTTGGCATTGCAAAAGCACTCAAGGTTTTAATATTTTTCAATTAAGAGTTTTTATTGCTTATCTTCTTTTAAGAGAAAAAAAAAAAAAGCAAGGAACATGTAAATCTTAACCTCTGTAACATAAATCACCTTTGAACACTGTTGTTTTGTCCAGCAAACTTTTAAAAAATAAACCCCATTTATTTTGCATTGAAAATGTCATTTGGGTTAAGATAAATTTTTCAGCTACTTTGTGCAATCCTCCTCCATGCACTTTACATCATCTGGATACTTACATTTTCACTTTGTTTTTTGTCTGATTCTATTATTATTATATTATTGATGCTTTCCAAAATTCTCTTCTTGTTTTTCAGGTTTGTAGACAAGATAAGTGAAATGTTAAAATTACTCTTTTGCAATTTGATTTTTCTTTTCACTTTTCTCCAGTCTTTATGAAGGATACTTTTTTCTGCTATTGACAAAATATAAATAGTAAACAAGAGAAAACTAAATATCTATTTCAGAATGAAAAATGGTCAGTACATTGAATGGTCACTCTCAGGAGGAAAATGTCAACATGCAGTTCAAAATTTAAACATTTATACTGTAATATATAAAAATTTCAAATAAGGAGACACTGTAATGTATAGAAACTCATAATTTGATTGGCCAATAAGTTAGTAAGTTGTCAAATCACACACGTTTGTTAAATTTAACAATATCAAATATCTAAAACTTTTATAAAACAATGCTAAGATTTGATTTGGTTAATTTAAGCTCAAATTGTTAAAATTTTGAATTTTATGTTGTTCAGTTGAAGTCATAATTCTATATGATACCAACTTTGTGATATCATTTGCAACCCTTGAAAACATAAAAGAAAGCACACAAAATTAAGATTTAAGTCAAAGAAGTTTCAAGATTATAAGAAACACAACACATTAAGTCTATGGGAATTAAATCAGAGCAAAAATAAAATTTAAGATCTGGAGACTATATTTTCCTAATTCAAAATTTAAGTTAAGGAAATTTGATTTTATTGAGTGTCTATTGGATTTTCTCTGATCAATAAAAACATTTATTTTATCAATTATTATTTTTTAAAAGCTAACTGGACTTCAGATTTATATGCTATGAGTGTTATGAGTACAGTGGAACCTCGCTTAACGAGCACCTCGCACAACAAATTGTAAAAAAAATGACTCACATAATGAGTGACGATAAGAGGGGAAGTCTTGGATTGTGTGCATGCTCCATCAGTCTGTGCTTAGCACTTACTCCACTAGCATCTTAGTATCACTCGTGATCAAACATTTTTCCAAACTTGTGTTCACACATATTACATATAAACATCGACAACCGTATAATAAACACGCCAAACAATATGCCAAATTCTGGGGCTAGGTAAAAGTTATAATTAAATACAGTAGAACCTCGATAATCCGGCACTCCGGATAACTCGGCCACACCCTGGCAGGGCAAAAAAATCCTTAGTTAATTAATTTTCATTATAGACAGCTTTATAAAAGCTCTCAAAGTATTTTTCTGAGGTCTGTCTTATCAGGTAAATTACTGTACACAGTGTATTCTTTAATTTTCATTTTCATGTAGTAAAGGCTCTATGCCTTCATAAAGGACATACTTTTCCTTTGTTTAAGGGTATTTGGGCAGTTTATTTTCTGTTATATTCTCAAGTAAACAATACATACAAGTACAGTACAGTATTTTCTGAGGAAACACTCGTACTTATTTTTTTAACCCCATTCCCGATAACCCGGAATTTTCACAAACTCGGCCACCCTTCGGTCCACATTAGGCCGAGTTTTCGAGGCTCTACTGTATTAGAAATTAATTAATTTGACTAGAGGTAGGCAGTTATGCTTCCATCTTGTATTAAATTTAATAATTAAAAATAGGATGGAAGCATAACTGCCTACCTGTAGTCAAATTAATTAATTTCTAATATCTAATTATAACCTTTACATAGCCCAAGAATTTGTCATATTGTTTGGCATGTTTATCAGACATATTATCTGTGTGTGTGTTTTTTTTTGTTGTTGCAAATCAAATTTGCATTCCAGGTTGGTTCATTCCATGCCAAAAAAAATTATGATGATTCACGCTCCTTAACAATGTATATTATATAATTTTCTTTGAATAAACATTATACATAAAATATTTGAGAATTTTTTCGGCATGGAATGCATTATCGTATTTTACATTAATTTCTATGGGGGAAAATTGTTTCGCTTAATGACTGTTTCACATTACGAGTAAGATTCTGGAACGAATTATGTTCATTAAGCAAGATTCCACTGTATTTTTTAAAATCATTATTAACTGAGTTCAGAAGGAAATGTGTAGCAACATCAAACTTAAGAACCCAAATTTTTTTCCTGGGAGAATGCGATTTAAAATCTGCAATTAAAAAAACTAGACACATCAAAAAAGTGCTAAATTTGAAGGAAAAAATTAAAAATTATACTCCTATTTTCATTTTGTTTTAAGGAGTAAAAACTATCTTCATTCAGATTTAGCATAGTCCATCTGTTGTTCTCTTTGAATTTGAGAAAGAAGCAACACGAAAGAGCCTATTTAAAAGTGAACTAGAAAATCAAGCATTTTTGTCAAACATCTTATATAAAAATATATATATATATAATAACAACAAATCATAATACAGTAGAGCGTCGTTTATCCGAAATCTGGTTATCCGAAACGTCCGTTATCCGAAAGCATTCCAGTCGGCAAATTTAAATTTTCGCTAGTGCTGTAGCGCTGCAATCTTCGGCTATTTCTCGGGCTACTCAAATATTTTACTATATTGATAACTAAATCAACATCTGAAGTATAATTTTTTTATTGTTTTTATATTTTTCAATAAATTTATTTTGTTTGTACAAAATAAAAAAATAATTTTTAACGATACAATAGTCTTCATTAGGCTTAACATCGATGAAAATTCAACGTGAAGCGATATGCAACGGAGAGAAATTTCAACATGGGATAAATTAAGATATTTTTTCGTACATGATTCGTTATCCGAACCACCCCAGTCCCCAATTGATTCGGATAAATGATGCTCTACTGTACTATAGTAGTGTGTGTTATCCCCAATGCATATACTAAGAGTTCATATAGTGTCACTGAGCATAATTTCAGAAAAAAGCTTTCAAAGCCATGGATTAAGGCATTGCTCTTACCTTGTTCTGTGAAATCAAGGTTTATTTCAAGGAGAAATATAAAATGAGATATGTGGAGGTGTTATACATCTATAAAATGCTGCTATTACCTATTACAATATCTTCTATTCTTTATAAATTTTAAGTAGTAAATGACTATGGTCTAGTTTTTTCTAAAAATTGATTTGCATGTTGATTCTCTGACATTGAGCAACACAAGATTATATGAAATACCATATTTACTCGCATATAAGATGAAGTTTTTATTAATTTTTCATTGCTTCAAAAACCTATGTCATTCTATACGCACGAGGAAAGGATTCTTTGCATTTTTGCAAATAATTTTTGTGAACTGTGTATTTGCATTTATTACAGGATGCTCACCCCTTGTGTTTGAAAACAAGTATTTTATCTGGGTCATTTGAATCATCCTTTTGTATTGTCAGGAGTAAAGATGAATAGCAATAGGAAAAGCAAAACTTTTGAATTGAATTCCAAAATAAGATTTCAAAAACAGACAAGCCCGATATAAATTTTAATCCATTTCCATGTGAAAGTAGACGATTATTCGGAAATCTGAATTCAGAGAAACTCATAAGTTTAATCAACCTTTAAGAATTGGCAAAAAAGGTTCCAATTGTCCATCTTTACCTGAACAAATTATGTAATCGATTTTACAAGATTTTTCCTTAAAGTTTAAAATGCCAGTAATTTTTGCAGGACAACATGTACATTTGATATTTTATTTGTGATTAAACGAAATAAAATTAGAAATGTATTAATATATCTAATTTTCTTTATTTTGCTCTTTAAAATCACACCTCGTCCTATAAGCAAGTAAATAAGGTAAATTTATGAATAAAAGTTCATATTACAAATCAGTGAAGTCGATTCTAATTAAATATTTTTACTATTATTATTTTAGATTTTCTTATTGATATTTTTCATTTTTTTATTTCCCTCTTTGCTAATTCTGAATAACTAGTGTAAAATTTATGAATTAACATTTATTTATAATACTGTGATGCTCTTTTTCTCTTTCAGCTGAATTTTCAACATATTTGAATTACTGCAGATCACTTAGATTTGATGAAAAACCTGATTATTCCTATTTACGGCAGTTGTTAAGAAATTTATTCCACAGACAAGGTTTTACATACGATTATGTCTTTGACTGGAATATGCTAAAATTTGTAAGAGAATCAAAAACTTGTTTATGTAAAAGTATTAGCATTTACATTAATTTGATGAAATTTCAGATACAGCTTTTAATTTTCAGGGTGGTAATCGAAGCCAGCAAGAACAGCAAGATGAGAGAGACCGAAGAGAACGACATCATTTGCACGGCAGTACAGCTACACGTGGTGCTCTTCAGGCACCAACAACTGCAAGCAGTAGTCGTTTGCGAGGTGCTCCAGATTCAGCTAGTCCTGCAACAGGTAGGTCTCTGCCACACCATCTTGCTCCACCAACCAATATGACACCAGTATTGAATGCACCTCCAACTGCAGCTTCAGCCGCCATGGTAGTAGGTGCTTCTCATTCAGTTGCTCCTTTACCGTCCTCAATGCCGCTAGGAGTTACCATTCGTTCAAGAACAAGGTCTACACCCCGAGCAGCCATATCAGCACACGAAGGACCGGCCCAGAGATGACAGGGGTTTTTACTGATGTGCTGTGAAGTTATTAACCATTCTGAGCAACCTATTTGGAGACATACTGAAATGAAACAAGAAAGGGTAAACCGTAAAGAGTAATAATGTAAATGTTGGTGTTTATAAGCTTGCAGATAAGGATAGACAATGCTAGTCTAACTAGCTTCTAATGGGATGCATTAATAGATGACTGAAAAATAATAAAATTGACGACATTTTGTTTCAAGTCCAGTCAATATATGCGTGCTAGTTCTGGATTAGTTCTTTTAAAAGTATATCATGGGCAAAACTGTTCAAATATGATAGCCCAATTTTCCCCAGCCATGACAGTTGAATTTTATGGTGCACAAATATTGAACAAGTGAGTCAAACGATACTCATTTGAGGATGGGAGATATAATGGCAATTTATTTCTGCAGATTAACCTAAAGACAATTAAAATATTTTCCCTCGTGCATTGTGCAAGCTGATAAATCAGCTTTTAGAAATTGTAGAAAATGTTTGATTTTCATTGTTCCTTTTTCTTTTTAGATTCATTGCCTTGTCATGTGTCAACAATGCAATGTTACATTCATCCATAATGAACAGCCTAGTTTTTACAAATATCAGGAACACCTTCTATTATAAAACTTTGTATATTCAATGCACAAACTGAACTCAGGCTGTAGTCAAGCCATTATACATTTTTTATAGCTGTCTTCCTGTACAGTGTGCTTGGTCAAGGTCTGTTTTGTTTTTGAATGCAAGTGTACTAATTTAAGTTCCTGTATAATGAAACTTACTGCAGAAGAAATCTTCCCAGTTAGAACAATAACTTCTAATTAATTATACAATGTATGAGTTGGTATTTAGTAAATATAAAATAATAGCAACTTAAAGTCAGGCAGCAATGAAAATACCAGCCAAATAAAAATTAGTCCATAGCAGTAAACTTGCAGTGAAAATTAGAGCATAGAATTCCAAAGTGATCAATTCTTTGTAAAATACTTAGTATGTTATAGAAGCAAACTAAGTTGCCATGTATTTATTCATCAAGATAACATTTTGCACAATTTCAGTAATGGTATGTTGTTCAGTGTAAAAAAAAAAACAGTTGAAGATTGTGGGAATATTTGAAATTTTTTAAATAACATTGATGTTTAATTAACAAAGAAAATCATAAAAGTTTCTGTCTGAAATTGCTATAGGTGCTTCTCTATCCCAAAACAGATGATTAATTTTTTTTAATGAAGAAGCTGCACTTCAAGACAGGGAATTTATCTTGTATATTTCATGATTTGTAAAACCAAAAATATAATTAATTTTTTTTTCCTTCTCTGACAGATCAAACATGAAAGGATGCACTTTTTGCTTAACAAAATTATTTCTATAAGACCAAAAAGAAACATTTTCCAACATTAAAAAAAAAATCATTTGTGCTTCTCACAGCTTCGATTTACCAACATTTGCTTGTAATAAGTGAGGTAAATATTCCAAAGTCAACTTTTTGTGAAGACAAAGAAATGTGCCTAATTTTGATAGAAATCTATAGAAATTTGCAAGTTGTTTATAATTGAAAACTGAATTAAATAATTTCTCAAAAATAAAAAAAAAAAGAAGAAAATACCTAACCTTTTTGGAATAATTTTGCAGTCAGTGCTGCAGGTTTATGCATCTCTTATCTGCAATCTGTAAACTCATTTTATTATAGTTTATTAACAGAAACTTTTGTCACCATTTGAAATTTCTCAATGTCCGAATCCTGGTATTTGTACATTATATTGACATGATAGGATATTTCTACTATCATTGTTATGAAGTGATGTCACCAGTGTAACTGTGATTGTAGAGGTTTAAATAAAATAAACAAAATATGCTTTGAGTTTTATAGCTTTTAATTGAGAAAAAAATGCATAATTGACAGTTTCATGCTTTAATGTATGGTAAAAGATCCTTTGTGATTGTATCTGCAATTCTCATTCCATCTTCTGTAGGTGCTAGTCTCCTATTTAAACAAAAGTTTTAATCGTAATATTTATGTACAAATACAGTTTTTGTATTTATTAAATCCAGTAATTAATCTATTAAAATAGTGTGAATTTTTTAATGTTCAGTTCAATAATTATTTCTCTCTAAAAACTACTTACATTTTGTCAAAGTTCAAAAAACCTCCATAGACATACGCTCTCAGAATTTCTGATGTCTTGAATGTATCTGCTAAACTGATGCCACTTGAATACTTGCACCATAACTGAAAATTGTTACATCAATAAGATGTGAATGGTAAAAACTATTCTTCAATTTTACTGACAAGGGATCCATCCAGACTTAACAATGAAGTCAGAGGATAAAATTTTGAGAGGATAGGTGAAGTTCCAGACTCTAACAGAGATGACACCAAAGCTATATCTTCTCTCTGCTTTTAACATTTTTCAGGCAATGGAGTAAATTTTCTGTGTGTTGGATAGCAATTTTATTTTTTTAAGGTAACTCTTTTAGCAATAAGGCAGTAATATTAATATCATCTCTTCCAACTCTATTATTATTAATCTCTTCCAACTCCAGTCACTTAAATAGTGATGATTATGACGTGCTCATTGTGAGGAACCTATTATACTCATGCTATCATAGAAACTACAAAACCAACACATGTTGTTAGCATTTTTCATGGCAATGACGATTGTCAAGTCTGATAGTTCCTTTGTAAGAGTCTATGGTTAGTATTCTAAAAATATCAGGAAAATATTTGATTAATAAGGATAAATATAATTTTGAATTAAAATTTATTTCAAAACTAAATACTTATGCATGTAAAATTGAATGATAAAAATAAGATATTTTCTTTGGCTTTGCCGTTACTTATAGTCTCTTCCCAAGAATGACATTATGTCTCGGAGAGCACGAGCAACGTATGTGCAAATCCCGCACTCGCACCTGTTTGTAGAAACAGTCTCAACATTTCATGTTTTCTTTTGACCCAGTTCTCAGTCTCCTGACTACCTACAAGTCTGGTTTATTTTGTGTGTGCATAATTTGGGCACCAAATACTGTGTGCCAAATTGCAACTCCTGACATGTACTCTTTCATACCTCTAAAGGTGTGCAGCCATTGACAGCAGTACAATTTTAATAGGAAATAAATTTAACATATTAAGAATTAAGATTTGTACAAAACTATATTTTTTCTATTATAACTAGCATTTAACACATTAAGTGCAATGTGTTGCAGAAATTGAAACACACTACATATTGAAATCTGAGATATGTTACTTTGGAGCAAAACATTAACCATATAAACAATGGAAATAAAGTGCACTTGGTTCAGTAAAGTTTTTTAATAAAAAAATAGTAGGAATTTAATTTTTTCTCCCCATAAAATATGAAAAATAAGCAAAGTTTACCTTTTCTAACATTTTTCTTGCATAATGTGTGTTTTATATTTTATGATATTGTACTTATTCACATTCAAATATTAAAGAAACAGACTTCATTTTCTCTCAGTGAACATAAACAGTAAAAAAACAGTACTGTAAGTATTTTATTTTGATTATTCTATTTCTCTTGGTCCATTTACGCAACCTTAAATGTAGTAGAAGTTAAAATCAAAAGCTGATAAGCATACAAAATGATTGGGGAAAACACTCAGCCCACGTGTTGCAATTTTGCAATCTGCCTAAAAATTGATATAAAAATTTTTTTAACTGCAAGATAAAATGATTTTAAATAGCTATATTTGTGCTATTTTGTTAAAAAAAAAGGACCATGGCCATGTTGATATTTTTTATGGCAATGTGTTAAGTTTATAGCTCAAATATTTTCAAATTCATTAAAAATTAAATGAGATAACATTTTGTTTTTGTTTATGGATATCAATATATTACATGTTTGCTAAGCCCATTCATTGTTATACTATTTATATTGCTAACCTGAAAAATATGGCTAGTATGCTAAGGATATCAAGAAAATTTATTCCTATATATAATTAACATCAATTAGAAAGTTTTTTTAATAATACTACAGTATATAATGTGTCAAAATGTCATAATTTTCAAAATTTTGGTTACATTAAAAACAAAGCATGTATATATTTTTAATTCTGATTGCTAAAAATTTATCTCTTTCACACTGAAAGTAGCATTGTTCAGACTATTGCATAGTGATTTTAAACTAATATAAAAGAAATATTTGGAATTTTTTAAAATACAACATATCTTTTCAATTATAGGAACCAATTCCAAAATAGTTTTCAATCTGTTAATCACTCATCAATTAACCCTTAACTGGTTTTATGGGGGCCGTGCGGCCCCCACACGTCATATTTTTACGATTTTCTAAAAATCTAAATATTTTTATGCAGCTGCCATTTTATGTAATCTTATTACGTTGCGACTCTTATCGAGTGCCAAATGTTCAGCCCTGTAGCACTTACAAGGATGGAGCTACGTACCTTCTGGGGGCCGCGCAGCCCCCACGATACCAGTTACGTTGGTTTTTTGTGGAAATGTGTTTTTATGTTTTTTTTATTTTTACAATTATTTTGCAAAGATATCTCAATCTTGCATCAAAAATTCAAAATGATTACCAAAGAATCATTTGAACTGCTAATAGATGATAATATTATACAAATTGCTAGATCAAGCCGAAATCTCCTGAAAAGAGT
>NW_019385628.1:135983-145715 GCF_000671375.1 Centruroides sculpturatus | reverse complement strand
TTTTTCCGCTTGGGAAGCGCAAGTGTGCGCGAGTTTTTCTACGGCGCTTTTCTTTCGTCGGTGAGTTGGTTTTTCTTCTATTTTTAAGTTACTAAGGTGAATGGTGAGGAAACCTTCGTCTTAACTAAACATAAGCCCCAAACAAAATATAATGAAAGCAAAATAAAAGTAAAATAAAAATAAAGCTCAGACTTGGTTCCTTACAACAGGAGCAGCATATAGTAGTACAGATGAGAAATCGTTGAGTGGAATAACTTTATATAAATATGAGGAAATTAATATTAGCTTTTAAAAGAATAGGCCATATAGAACCCAGTGCCATTTTAGCCTGTAAAAACTGTCCAGAAAACAAAAATAATACTCTCAAGGTATACATATTTTGAAATGACTTATACAGGCTGATCATTAAAAGACCTCTCTCTGGGTGATAATCTACTGCCCTTGAATACAATCGCTTGTTTTTGAAGACATTTATAGTTAATCCTTAGTCACAACAGAATTCCTTCCTCTAGAATTGTGATTTTCTTTTGTAACATTTGTGGAGTATCAGCAAGAATTAGCGTCATCGGCATACATTAGTACATGTAACTCAACTTGGTCAGAGAGAGAAATCCCAGGTAGGTCAGATTTAGCAAGTAGCGTTATCAAGCTATTAATATATAAATTAAAAAGCAGTGGGCTCAGAATCTCACTCTGCAAAACTCCAGTATCAATACCAAATGGATGGGTCATTTTGTCTAAAATTAGGGTTTCCCACTGTTTTTAACCTGGGAAATCCCACAAATTTCTTAAAAAATTCACTTTTTTCTTATTTTGTGTTAAAGTCCAGGAAATTTTGCAAATAGAAAGTATAATTAACTCATAAACCATCACAATACATTTGCATTTATTAATTTTAAGTCTGCTTATTAGTTTTTTAAATTTTTGCTTATTATGGCATGTCACAGATTGTCAATAATCAATACATAGACTATTTGTGACAGGACTGAAAATTCTATACTTGTCAGAACCTGTAATATTTGGAATAATTATGCTTATGCTGTCTTAATTTTTAACCATGCCCAGTAACTTCAATAACTGCATTATGCCAAATTGGGCAAGGATACAAACGAGTACGATATGAAGTTTTTCTTCATAAATCCGATTATTAAAGTCAAACAAACTGCTGAATTATCGGGCTGTAAGCTTGATGCCGCTATTAAAGCAGCGAGGTAGACAAATCAAGAATACTAGATTGCAAAATAAGTACTGTAATGCATCTCAAAAACGAAGTAGAAATCTTCCAGGCTTCAGGTGAAAAAAAAAAAAAACATAACATCTGTCTTCTCTTAAATGCATTAAAGATAATTTCACCCACATCAATTGAATCGAAAAGGGCATTCTCGGTAACAGGACTTTTCTTTAGTAAAATAAGAATCAAATTGAGTGATCGGAGTATTGACCATCTTTGCTTTTTAAAAAAAAAAAAAAAAACATAACATCTTTCTTCTCTTAAATGCATTAAAGACGATTTCACTAACATCGATTAAATCGGAAAAGGCATTTTCGGTAGCAGAACTTTTCATTACTAAAATAAGAATCAGATTGACTGATCCGAGTATTGAACNAGGCATTTTATTGTAAGCAGTTTCCAACTTTAATAAATTTTTTCTATTTATGGAAATTTCTACATAATTCAAAAGTAATTTTTTTATACGTGTTTTACACAGCATCATTAATATTATTATTTTTGAGATTGCAGGACATATTAATAGCTCCTTTTAGCTCCTCTAGTGTAAAATCTATAAAACATTCCAATTCTATTGGAAACACTTTATAGACATACATTAAGAATTGTTCATTACTATTTGTTTTATTAAGTTATGCTAATGCAACACTTGGGCAATCTGCCCAGGGGTGATGCCTTCTGGGAGGTCTTTTTAACGGTAACTAGTTCCTATTTGGCTGTTACAGATTTGGAGAAAACTCCATGTAGCGAGGCACAAACTCGCAACCGAACTCCCGGTGTTCAGGGAACGGAACTGCTTGGCCTTCATCATTAATAAGTAAAGAATGTTCTTTAGAGAATTTAGTAGCATAATAATTGAACCATTGTTCCAAAGAAATTCTTGAAAACCCAATGAACTTTTACATTTAAAACTATTAATTATTTGCCAAAATATTTTAGAGTTATTGCATGTCTCCAATCTGCTGTTTAAGTTCCAAAAATAAGACTTTTTTCTTTTGACATAATCATTTATATTTTAAATAATTTTTATATGAAACACAACATTTATCCGTATTTAATTTTTTCACTTTCTTAAACAATGTCCATAGATTTTTTCTCAGGAGAAACACTTGTTATCATACCATGTGTGCCTTTTAGATGTTACAGATTTAATGTCATAAATTAAATCTAGAGAGATTGCCACCTTAGCTATACATTCCACCAGATTGTTGGATGTGAGGTTTTCCTCCATATTCATCTAACAAAACTTTATCCAATTTAACAACAAATTAAGATTTAAATTCATCCTTCTATATTGCACGTTTACCAGCATATCGTCTATTAGGAACTCCTGATGTTATCAAAGGGATCATTGAAAGAAAAACAGGTGAGTGATCAGAGCCTATCTCTGATAAAACACATAGATCATTTACAATATGAGAATATATTTCTTGTGACACTATGACGAAATCAATCACACTGCCTCCCTTAGTTGCATGGTAAGTAAAGTCACTTTCTTTATCTGGCAGTAGACCATTTAAACAGACAAGACTGTTATTTTCACAAAAATGATAGAGAAGTTTCTCTCTATTATTAACTGTGGAATCCTTCGAAACTCTCAAGGTGATTTGTTGATCGCTGGTAAAAAAGGACAAATAATCAGTGTATCCCATTCTAGCGTTAAAATCTGCGCATAAAATCAAATTAGTTCCACGAAGCAAATAGTTTTTCTATAAGCAACAAAATATTAAAAATCATCATCATAATTATTGTTTAGTGGAATAGATGACACTATAGGCTGGACATTGGTTATGTCTTCAATATCAAAATGTAAAATCAGCTCAAATTGTGGTGGAAATATCAGTTTAACTTCAAAGACTGCATCCACTTTAAGACCAACAATTAATCTGCCATTGGGTCTTTCAGGACCCTCACAGTTATATGCTACCTGATGATAAATTTTATAATCATTAGAAAACATTGAATCAATTGCGAGAGATGTATGCCAGGTTTCTACCAGACAGAACATATCCATTCTGTATATCAGATTCCAAAAGTTACGAAAGCAATATTATTTAAACCTGTGATATTATAAAATAGAAGTTTCATATTATCATTATTATCCAAGTACAGAACTTTATAAGAACAACGAATATAAACTATATTGCTAAAAAAGATTGTTCTCCATCTGTCTGGATAATTTCACCTTTGTAATTATATGCAAATGATTAATCTGTTATATTGTAATTTAACATTCCTAGCTTTAACAGTTAACCTATAAAAAATTAATTTTAAATAATGAAATTGATATTTTTAAATTATGTAGGACTTAAAGTTTTTAAAATGAAAAAATTATCTATCAATGATAGGTGATGAAAAAAATTGAAATTTGTATCAAGGTCTCATAGGAACTGAACAATATATTAATGACAATATACGGTAGAGCATTGATTATTTGAAAATCAATTATCTGAAAAACTGATTAACTGAAATCAAATTTAGAATAGCAATTCCTGGAATCACAAAGTTACATAATAATGATTGTTGATGATCTTTTGGCCCACTATTGAGCTATCTTGTTGTTATTTTTCTATTATGTATGTTTTATTTGGAATTCAAAGTTTCATCAGTACATTTGTAGTTTGCAATGAAAGCCTAGTATTTGTTTTTAATAAATTAAACCATTTTTTCATTATTTCTTATTGTTTGCTTCTATGCCTTAACCTTTTTTACTATTGTACTAGAATTAAAATAAATACCTTAAATAAAACAAGCAATTATTTAAACTGATATTGTCACAATGCTCTCAATTTTAGTAGCGTCTTGCATCTGTACACAATACTTTTCCTGTTAACAATAGAATCATGCCAGTCATCTAGCTCAGGGGTCGGCAACCTGCGGCTCANTTATTTGTGATTAAACGAAATAAAATTAGAAATGTATTAATATATCTAATTTTCTTTATTTTGCTCTTTAAAATCACACCTCGTCCTATAAGCAAGTAAATAAGGTAAATTTATGAATAAAAGTTCATATTACAAATCAGTGAAGTCGATTCTAATTAAATATTTTTACTATTATTATTTTAGATTTTCTTATTGATATTTTTCATTTTTTTATTTCCCTCTTTGCTATTTCTGAATAACTAGTGTAAAATTTATGAATTAACATTTATTTATAATACTGTGATGCTCTTTTTCTTTTTCAGCTGAATTTTCAACATATTTGAATTACTGCAGATCACTTAGATTTGATGAAAAACCTGATTATTCCTATTTACGGCAGTTGTTAAGAAATTTATTCCACAGACAAGGATTTACATACGATTATGTCTTTGACTGGAATATGCTAAAATTTGTAAGAGAATCAAAAACTTGTTTATGTAAAAGTATTAGCATTTACATTAATTTGATGAAATTTCAGATACAGCTTTTAATTTTCAGGGTGGTAATCGAAGCCAGCAAGAACAGCAAGATGAGAGAGACCGAAGAGAACGACATCATTTGCACGGCAGTACAGCTACACGTGGTGCTCTTCAGGCACCAACAACTGCAAGCAGTAGTCGTTTGCGAGGTGCTCCAGATTCAGCTAGTCCTGCAACAGGTAGGTCTCTGCCACACCATCTTGCTCCACCAACCAATATGACACCAGTATTGAATGCACCTCCAACTGCAGCTTCAGCCGCCATGGTAGTAGGTGCTTCTCATTCAGTTGCTCCTTTACCGTCCTCAATGCCGCTAGGAGTTACCATTCGTTCAAGAACAAGGTCTACACCCCGAGCAGCCATATCAGCACACGAAGGACCGGCCCAAAGATGACAGGGGTTTTTACTGATGTGCTGTGAAGTTATTAACCATTCTGAGCAACCTATTTGGAGACATACTGAAATGAAACAAGAAAGGGTAAACCGTAAAGAGTAATAATGTAAATGTTGGTGTTTATAAGCTTGCAGATAAGGATAGACAATGCTAGTCTAACTAGCTTCTAATGGGATGCATTAATAGATGACTGAAAAATAATAAAATTGACGACATTTTGTTTCAAGTCCAGTCAATATATGCGTGCTAGTTCTGGATTAGTTCTTTTAAAAGTATATCATGGGCAAAACTGTTCAAATATGATAGCCCAATTTTCCCCAGCCATGACAGTTGAATTTTATGGTGCACAAATATTGAACAAGTGAGTCAAACGATACTCATTTGAGGATGGGAGATATAATGGCAATTTATTTCTGCAGATTAACCTAAAGACAATTAAAATATTTTCCCTCGTGCATTGTGCAAGCTGATAAATCAGCTTTTAGAAATTGTAGAAAATGTTTGATTTTCATTGTTCCTTTTTCTTTTTAGATTCATTGCCTTGTCATGTGTCAACAATGCAATGTTACATTCATCCATAATGAACAGCCTAGTTTTTACAAATATCAGGAACACCTTCTATTATAAAACTTTGTATATTCAATGCACAAACTGAACTCAGGCTGTAGTCAAGCCATTATACATTTTTTATAGCTGTCTTCCTGTACAGTGTGCTTGGTCAAGGTCTGTTTTGTTTTTGAATGCAAGTGTACTAATTTAAGTTCCTGTATAATGAAACTTACTGCAGAAGAAAACTTCCCAGTTAGAACAATAACTTCTAATTAATTATACAATGTATGAGTTGGTATTTAGTAAATATAAAATAATAGCAACTTAAAGTCAGGCAGCAATGAAAATACCAGCCAAATAAAAATTAGTCCATAGCAGTAAACTTGCAGTGAAAATTAGAGCATAGAATTCCAAAGTGATCAATTCTTTGTAAAATACTTAGTATGTTATAGAAGCAAACTAAGTTGCCATGTATTTATTCATCAAGATAACATTTTGCACAATTTCAGTAATGGTATGTTGTTCAGTGTAAAAAAAAAAACAGTTGAAGATTGTGGGAATATTTGAAATTTTTTAAATAACATTGATGTTTAATTAACAAAGAAAATCATAAAAGTTTCTGTCTGAAATTGCTATAGGTGCTTCTCTATCCCAAAACAGATGATTAATTTTTTTTAATGAAGAAGCTGCACTTCAAGACAGGGAATTTATCTTGTATATTTCATGATTTGTAAAACCAAAAATATAATTAATTTTTTTTCCTTCTCTGACAGATCAAACATGAAAGGATGCACTTTTTGCTTAACAAAATTATTTCTATAAGACCAAAAAGAAACATTTTCCAACATTAAAAAAAAAAATCATTTGTGCTTCTCACAGCTTCGATTTACCAACATTTGCTTGTAATAAGTGAGGTAAATATTCCAAAGTCAACTTTTTGTGAAGACAAAGAAATGTGCCTAATTTTGATAGAAATCTATAGAAATTTGCAAGTTGTTTATAATTGAAAACTGAATTAAATAATTTCTCAAAAATAAAAAAAAAAGAAGAAAATACCTAACCTTTTTGGAATAATTTTGCAGTCAGTGCTGCAGGTTTATGCATCTCTTATCTGCAATCTGTAAACTCATTTTATTATAGTTTATTAACAGAAACTTTTGTCACCATTTGAAATTTCTCAATGTCCGAATCCTGGTATTTGTACATTATATTGACATGATAGGATATTTCTACTATCATTGTTATGAAGTGATGTCACCAGTGTAACTGTGATTGTAGAGGTTTAAATAAAATAAACAAAATATGCTTTGAGTTTTATAGCTTTTAATTGAGAAAAAAATGCATAATTGACAGTTTCATGCTTTAATGTATGGTAAAAGATCCTTTGTGATTGTATCTGCAATTCTCATTCCATCTTCTGTAGGTGCTAGTCTCCTATTTAAACGAAAGTTTTAATCGTAATATTTATGTACAAATACAGTTTTTGTATTTATTAAATCCAGTAATTAATCTATTAAAATAGTGTGAATTTTTTAATGTTCAGTTCAATAATTATTTCTCTCTAAAAACTACTTACATTTTGTCAAAGTTCAAAAAACCTCCATAGACATACGCTCTCAGAATTTCTGATGTCTTGAATGTATCTGCTAAACTGATGCCACTTGAATACTTGCACCATAACTGAAAATTGTTACATCAATAAGATGTGAATGGTAAAAACTATTCTTCAATTTTACTGACAAGGGATCCATCCAGACTTAACAATGAAGTCAGAGGATAAAATTTTGAGAGGATAGGTGAAGTTCCAGACTCTAACAGAGATGACACCAAAGCTATATCTTCTCTCTGCTTTTAACATTTTTCAGGCAATGGAGTAAATTTTCTGTGTGTTGGATAGCAATTTTATTTTTTTAAGATAACTCTTTTAGCAATAAGGCAGTAATATTAATATCATCTCTTCCAACTCTATTATTATTAATCTCTTCCAACTCCAGTCACTTAAATAGTGATGATTATGACGTGCTCATTGTGAGGAACCTATTATACTCATGCTATCATAGAAACTACAAAACCAACACATGTTGTTAGCATTTTTCATGGCAATGACGATTGTCAAGTCTGATAGTTCCTTTGTAAGAGTCTATGGTTAGTATTCTAAAAATATCAGGAAAATATTTGATTAATAAGGATAAATATAATTTTGAATTAAAATTTATTTCAAAACTAAATACTTATGCATGTAAAATTGAATGATAAAAATAAGATATTTTCTTTGGCTTTGCCGTTACTTATAGTCTCTTCCCAAGAATGACATTACGTCTCGGAGAGCACGAGCAACGTATGTGCAAATCCCGCACTCGCACCTGTTTGTAGAAACAGTCTCAACATTTCATGTTTTCTTTTGACCCAGTTCTCAGTCTCCTGACTACCTACAAGTCTGGTTTATTTTGTGTGTGCATAATTTGGGCACCAAATACTGTGTGCCAAATTGCAACTCCTGACATGTACTCTTTCATACCTCTAAAGGTGTGCAGCCATTGACAGCAGTACAATTTTAATAGGAAATAAATTTAACATATTAAGAATTAAGATTTGTACAAAACTATATTTTTTCTATTATAACTAGCATTTAACACATTAAGTGCAATGTGTTGCAGAAATTGAAACACACTACATATTGAAATCTGAGATATGTTACTTTGGAGCAAAACATTAACCATATAAACAATGGAAATAAAGTGCACTTGGTTCAGTAAAGTTTTTTAATAAAAAAATAGTAGGAATTTAATTTTTTCTCCCCATAAAATATGAAAAATAAGCAAAGTTTACCTTTTCTAACATTTTTCTTGCATAATGTGTGTTTTATATTTTATGATATTGTACTTATTCACATTCAAATATTAAAGAAACAGACTTCATTTTCTCTCAGTGAACATAAACAGTAAAAAAACAGTACTGTAAGTATTTTATTTTGATTATTCTATTTCTCTTGGTCCATTTACGCAACCTTAAATGTAGTAGAAGTTAAAATCAAAAGCTGATAAGCATACAAAATGATTGGGGAAAACACTCAGCCCACGTGTTGCAATTTTGCAATCTGCCTAAAAATTGATATAAAAATTTTTTTAACTGCAAGATAAAATGATTTTAAATAGCTATATTTGTGCTATTTTGTTAAAAAAAAAGGACCATGGCCATGTTGATATTTTTTATGGCAATGTGTTAAGTTTATAGCTCAAATATTTTCAAATTCATTAAAAATTAAATGAGATAACATTTTGTTTTTGTTTATGGATATCAATATATTACATGTTTGCTAAGCCCATTCATTGTTATACTATTTATATTGCTAACCTGAAAAATATGGCTAGTATGCTAAGGATATCAAGAAAATTTATTCCTATATATAATTAACATCAATTAGAAAGTTTTTTTAATAATACTACAGTATATAATGTGTCAAAATGTCATAATTTTCAAAATTTTGGTTACATTAAAAACAAAGCATGTATATATTTTTAATTCTGATTGCTAAAAATTTATCTCTTTCACACTGAAAGTAGCATTGTTCAGACTATTGCATAGTGATTTTAAACTAATATAAAAGAAATATTTGGAATTTTTTAAAATACAACATATCTTTTCAATTATAGGAACCAATTCCAAAATAGTTTTCAATCTGTTAATCACTCATCAATTAACCCTTAACTGGTTTTATGGGGGCCGTGCGGCCCCCACACGTCATATTTTTACGATTTTCTAAAAATCTAAATATTTTTATGCAGCTGCCATTTTATGTAATCTTATTACGTTGCGACTCTTATCGAGTGCCAAATGTTCAGCCCTGTAGCACTTACAAGGATGGAGCTACGTACCTTCTGGGGGCCGCGCAGCCCCCACGATACCAGTTACGTTGGTTTTTTGTGGAAATGTGTTTTTATGTTTTTTTTATTTTTACAATTATTTTGCAAAGATATCTCAATCTTGCATCAAAAATTCAAAATGATTACCAAAGAATCATTTGAACTGCTAATAGATGATAATATTATACAAATTGCTAGATCAAGCCGAAATCTCCTGAAAAGAGTATGTTGTCATTTTGTGCTGGAAAAAAAGATGGTAAATATGCTACTAAGTGCAACAGTTGTTTGAAATTTA
>NW_019385628.1:124356-130894 GCF_000671375.1 Centruroides sculpturatus | reverse complement strand
GCGGGAGCCACATGCGGCTCTTTGGATGTGAAGCTGCGGCTCTTTAGTTCCATACGCAAATATTATTTATTTTATCAAAAAAAAAAAAAAAAACATTTAAAAATCATTCTGCATCGATTAACGAGGATTAGGCACCGATTCTATCTCTCAGCCAATTGTACTCGCTTTTCACCGCACCCCCCCGTGACATGCGTCGTCACTGTCGTCAGTCCATCAGAAGCTCTCGAATGACGCCGTTGTCGGATGTTTCTATGAGGTTTAATTCGCTTTCGACGCAAGACAATTTTTCTTATGAATAAATAGATTAGTTTTTTTATCAAAAAACTTTATTTATGCGAATACTATTTATTGTTGGCAAGTAAAAATTTTGTGGCTCTTTAAAAACTTTGAAATTTTGTAAATTGTAATTTTTGGCTCTTCCGACTCAAAAGGTTGCCGACCCCTGATCTAGCTAATTGTGATCAGGTGATAATTTTTGAACAAACCCTCTAAGACTAACGATAGTCGACCCCCTATAACGCGGTAGATACGTTCCACTTTATAAGAATTTCGTGTTGTAGGAATCCTTAAATACATGAGCCAATCACAGCCCGGTACGTGTGCAGTTTACGGACTACGGCTGTTTGAAAGGTTTCCTTCCATAAAATTAATCGATTCTAGACTAATTTGACTCAACATTTCCAAAACACATACAATTTTTTGGCAATAATCCGTATAAACTAGGCTATAAACAAAAAATTGTAGGATTACTTACCGAGTGTACACCGTTCAATGACGCCATTGCTTAAGCTTGTTTTCGTCGCAGAGCAGTGCACCTAACAGCAGGCGCGTTTTCTAAGTTATTTTTCTGCAAAAAATTCGTTGAACTTTGGAGACATCATTAATAGAAATAATTTTTATGGTCGTTGAATAAGAAATGTTTTTTCACAAGAAATGTATAAAATTACAGTACTGTATTAGACTTACAGTACCTAATTTATATACTGTACAGACAATAGTAAACTAAACTTACCCGCCTAAACTCTCTGTAGCATGTAAGTAGTTTGGCTGCTCGTCCACTATTGGTCCAGATTCAACCAATCCTGTCGCGACACGAGTCAGCGATGACGTTTTACCGCATTTTAAGAGTCTCTTTTAGCGTCTTTGTACGAATACGGTCGCAATTTTTTTGCCACAATATATGAATCCGCATTATATGAACCTACGTTATGGGGGGGGGCGACTGTAAATACAAACTTCCAGCCCAGACCGAAATTTTGTATATAGTTAGTCAGAGCCTCTTGTCCCTAAGCTTTTCATATCTGATTTCGACTTTCATCTATTAACTCCATTCTCGAGATTAAGGATGGAAGGAAGGACAGACAGATGAATGCCAGTGGAAATTTGTAGATCTGCAATTTTTTAAAATTGCAGCACAATTAAATATTAATCTTTTTATTCTTTGCCTATCAAGATTGATCAGTTATCCAAAATTATCCCACCTTGATTATTCAGATAATTGATGCTTTACTGTATGAAAAACCTAGTTATTTTATCCAATTCTTACTTAATTGTATAGTAGAAGAATACACGAAAAATCAATTTTTCTTTCCTTTCTGACTTATGGAGTGTATATAACTGTTACTGTGAAAGACCAAAATTAGAGAATGTCGATATTCTCCAGTGAATGCAAAATATGTCGGTGAAAGTCTGAATATTTGGTTATATTATTATACATTCGAACAATTGCTGGTGTATGTCGACAAGCACAGATAAGCTTTGGTGGAGGTCGAAACGACACCCGAGAAGCCTATGTGGACAGAGAGGCGACAGTTTGTCACCAAATACTTTGTGGATAGCCGGAGGTAGGACACAGTCGTACCTCTTTTTCCAGCAACAGTTTGATGGAAACTGCCCACTTTGTCACTAAATGGTGTTTTTGTTCTTTTGATCCCGTGAGGTGGGGATTGGTTTGTCAGATAGAGTGGCGGAGGATGAGAGTGGTCATTGGTCAGCGATATCTGAATAAAAGACACCATTAACAGATTTCATAATCACATAATAACGTAATCCGTTCATAATTTGTAAAGAAAAATTACTTTCAATAGATGAGATTTCTTCTCAAGAAATATCACTGAGAGAAGCACCCGCAACTAATTTGAAAAGTGGAGGGCAAGGCTATACACGCTGTCATTGCAAAAAAAAAAAGTGTTTCACAAATAAATGCAGTTGTAAAAGCAAGGGACTCTTGTGCAATTCAAAGTGCCATAGCAGTTTAAGTTGTTTGCAATAAATGAGATTGTATAACGTTGATCACATAATTTATGTGTAAGTTTACTATTGTATTATTTTCTTTAATGATTAAGAATGTACTGTTCATTTTAGGTTCAAAAGTTTATTTACATGTGCTGTTAATTAAGATTTCTCCTATTTTCACATATTAAAATGTTGCATTTTTGTCTTAACGTAATAAAAATATTTTTATTCAACTGATGGTGCATTCAGCATGCACCATCAGTGCATGCTGAATGTCGACATTTGCCAGTGTAAGTGAGAAATAATGATATTTAACAAATATTTCATACATACACAAAACGACTGTGTGAATGCTGACATCCACCGGAGAATGTTGACATTCGCCAGCTATCGGTCATTCACAGTAACATAACTTCAAAATTCAAATTCTGTCAACACATCTGTATTTAAATTAACCATATTATTTTGCATAATTATGGCAAAATGCTCTTTAACTTTTCTTTTTACATTATTTTTTTTTTATTATTTGGCATTTCCATGGGTTCAGTAATTGGACCGAAATTAGCAGATATCTACATGTTAGATACGGACAAAACTTTATCAAACCTACAGGGCATTATATTTTTTGCAAGGTATGTTAATGACATATTGATTATATATAATAGTGTAATAACGACACCTGTTCAAATATTGAAACAAGCCAATGAGATTAATTCAAATATTAAATTCACCCGAAAAACCAAAAATTATAATAAANAACTGTCACATTGTTAAACTTGCTCTCTAAAGGCAAATTTTGCTTGGGGGCTGCGCAGCCCCCAAGATACCAGTTATGATTGTAAAATTTATGAAACCAGTTAAGGGTTAAACATCTTGTTTTAAAGACATTTCTGATGTACACTTCTGAATTTTTTTTCCAAATGCATGTTTCTCATTTTAAAATGTGAACCTATATGAAGCGAGATCAGGTGTATTTTCTCTTTCTACTCTCACAAATTACTTCTCTTTCATCAGTTTGATTCAGCAATGATTCTATAGAATATTCTCTGTTTTTTTTTCTAACAATATCATCTGCAGAACTATTAATATTCCATATTTTCATTTATCAATGAATAGACAAATAATCCTCACACACATAAGTTGCTTTAAAAGTACAATATAATTGAAAGTGCTTGTTCTTTTCCAATGAAGACCAATCTTGTATGCTCTGTTTGCAATTACAGAAATGAGAAATTGGGTTGATTTAACAGATTTTTCAAACTAATGCCCAGTTATATGTATAATTATCCATCATTAAACATAATTTATACACTACACAACTGTTATCTTGTCGTTTCAACAGTCTAATCCAAAAAGAAACTATTGCTTTTATTATTAATTCTTATATTCTAGAAACACCATAAAAAAATTCTTCGAAGGTGTAAGGCAAGAACAATTCCCATTTTATCATGATAAGTAATTGCCCATACAGGAGCAGCATATAGTAGTACAGATGAGAAATCGTTGAGTGGAATAACTTTATATAAATATGAGGAAATTAATATTAGCTTTTAAAAGAATAGGCCATATAGAACCCAGTGCCATTTTAGCCTGTAAAAACTGTCCAGAAAACAAAAATAATACTCTCAAGGTATACATATTTTGAAATGACTTATACAGGCTGATCATTAAAAGACCTCTCTCTGGGTGATAATCTACTGCCCTTGAATACAATCGCTTGTTTTTGAAGACATTTATAGTTAATCCTTAGTCACAACAGAATTCCTTCCTCTAGAATTGTGATTTTCTTTTGTAACATTTGTAGAGTATCAGCAAGAATTAGCGTCATCGGCATACATTAGTACATGTAACTCAACTTGGTCAGAGAGAGAAATCCCAGGTAGGTCAGATTTAGCAAGTAGCATTATCAAGCTATTAATATATAAATTAAAAAGCAGTGGGCTCAGAATCTCACTCTGCAAAACTCCAGTATCAATACCAAATGGATGGGTCATTTTGTCTAAAATTAGGGTTTCCCACTGTTTTTGACCTGGGAAATCCCACAAATTTCTTAAAAAATTCACTTTTTTCTTATTTTGTGTTAAAGTCCAGGAAATTTTGCAAATAGAACGTATAATTAACTCATAAACCATCACAATACATTTGTATTTATTAATTTTAAGTCTGCTTATTAGTTTTTTAAATTTTTGCTTATTATGGCATGTCACAGATTGTCAATAATCAATACATAGACTATTTGTGACAGGACTGAAAATTCTATACTTGTCAGAACCTGTAATATTTGGAATAATTATGCTTATGCTGTCTTAATTTTTAACCATGCCCAGTAACTTCAATAACTGCATTATGCCAAATTGGGCAAGGATACAAACGAGTACGATATGAAGTTTTTCTTCATAAATCCGATTATTAAAGTCAAACAAACTGCTGAATTATCGGGCTGTAAGCTTGATGCCGCTATTAAAGCAGCGAGGTAGACAAATCAAGAATACTAGATTGCAAAATAAGTACTGTAATGCATCTCAAAAACGAAGTAGAAATCTTCCAGGCTTCAGGTGAAAAAAAAAAACATAACATCTGTCTTCTCTTAAATGCATTAAAGATAATTTCACCCACATCAATTGAATCGAAAAGGGCATTCTCGGTAACAGGACTTTTCTTTAGTAAAATAAGAATCAAATTGAGTGATCGGAGTATTGACCATCTTTGCTTTTTAAAATCTTAATACAAAATATTATTATAAATTTTTATAATGTTTTATTTAAATAACGAAAATTACCTTCTAACTTAGAAGTTTGATCTAAGTTCATTTTTTTTTAAATTTTCAACTCAATTCAAAAGGCATTTTATTGTAAGCAGTTTCCAACTTTAATAAATTTTTTCTATTTATGGAAATTTCTACATAATTCAAAAGTAATTTTTTTATACGTGTTTTACACAGCATCATTAATATTATTTTTTTTGAGATTGCAGGACATATTAATAGCTCCTTTTAGCTCCTCTAGTGTAAAATCTATAAAACATTCCAATTCTATTGGAAACACTTTATAGACATACATTAAGAATTGTTCATTACTATTTGTTTTATTAAGTTATGCCAATGCAACACTTGGGCAATCTGCCCAGGGGTGATGCCTTCTGGGAGGTCTTTTTAACGGTAACTAGTTCCTATTTGGCTGTTACAGATGTGGAGAAAACTTGGAAAACTCCATGTAGCGAGACACAAACTCACAACCGAACTCCCAGTGTTCAGGGAATGGAACTGCTTGGCCTTCATCATTAATAAGTAAAGAATGTTCTTTAGAGAATTTAGTAGCATAATAATTGAACCATTGTTCCAAAGAAATTCTTGAAAACCCAATGAACTTTTACATTTAAAACTATTAATTATTTGCCAAAATATTTTAGAGTTATTGCATGTCTCCAATCTACTGTTTAAGTTCCAAAAATAAGACTTTTTTCTTTTAACATAATAATTTATATTTTAAATAATTTTTATATGAAACACAACATTTATCCGTATTTAATTTTTTCACTTTCTTAAACAATGTCCATAGATTTTTTCTCAGGAGAAACACTTGTTATCATACCATGTGTGCCTTTTAGATGTTACAGATTTAATGTCATAAATTAAATCTAGAGAGATTGCCACCTTAGCTATACATTCCACCAGATTGTTGGATGTGAGGTTTTCCTCCATATTCATCTAACAAAACTTTATCCAATTTAACAACAAATTAAGATTTAAATTCATCCTTCTATATTGCACGTTTACCAGCATATCGTCTATTAGGAACTCCTGATGTTATCAAAGGGATCATTGAAAGAAAAACAGGTGAGTGATCAGAGCCTATCTCTGATAAAACACATAGATCATTTACAATATGAGAATATATTTCTTGTGACACTATGACGAAATCAATCACACTGCCTCCCTTAGTTGCATGGTAAGTAAAGTCACTTTCTTTATCTGGCAGTAGACCATTTAAACAGACAAGACTGTTATTTTCACAAAAATGATAGAGAAGTTTCTCTCTATTATTAACTGTGGAATCCTTCGAAACTCTCAAGGTGATTTGTTGATCGCTGGTAAAAAAGGACAAATAATCAGTGTATCCCATTCTAGCGTTAAAATCTGCGCATAAAATCAAATTAGTTCCACGAAGCAAATAGTTTTTCTATAAGCAACAAAATATTAAAAATCATCATCATAATTATTGTTTAGTGGAATAGATGACACTATAGGCTGGACATTGGTTATGTCTTCAATATCAAAATGTAAAATCAGCTCAAATTGTGGTGG
>NW_019385628.1:48653-122516 GCF_000671375.1 Centruroides sculpturatus | reverse complement strand
GATACCACTGTACAAGATCCACCCCCCCTATAACGCGGTAGATACATTCCACTTTATAAGAATTTCGTGTTGTAGGAATCCTTAAATACATGAGCCAATCACAGCCCGGTACGTGTGCAGTTTACGGACTACGGCTGTTTGAAAGGTTTCCTTCCATAAAATTAATCGATTCTAGACTAATTTGACTCAACATTTCCAAAACACATACAATTTTTTGGCAATAATCCGTATAAACTAGGCTATAAACAAAAAATTGTAGGATTACTTACCGAGTGTACACCGTTCAATGACGCCATTGCTTAAGCTTGTTTTCGTCGCAGAGCAGTGCACCTAACAGCAGGCGCGTTTTCTAAGTTATTTTTCTGCAAAAAATTCGTTGAACTTTGGAGACATCATTAATAGAAATAATTTTTATGGTCGTTGAATAAGAAATGTTTTTTCACAAGAAATGTATAAAATTACAGTACTGTATTAGACTTACAGTACCTAATTTATATACTGTACAGACAATAGTAAACTAAACTTACCCGCCTAAACTCTCTGTAGCATGTAAGTAGTTTGGCTGCTCGTCCACTATTGGTCCAGATTCAACCAATCCTGTCGCGACACGAGTCAGCGATGACGTTTTACCGCATTTTAAGAGTCTCTTTTAGCGTCTTTGTACGAATACGGTCGCAATTTTTTTGCCACAATATATGAATCCGCATTATATGAACCTACGTTATGGGGGGGGGCGACTGTAAATACAAACTTCCAGCCCAGACCGAAATTTTGTATATAGTTAGTCAGAGCCTCTTGTCCCTAAGCTTTTCATATCTGATTTCGACTTTCATCTATTAACTCCATTCTCGAGATTAAGGATGGAAGGAAGGACAGACAGATGAATGCCAGTGGAAATTTGTAGATCTGCAATTTTTTAAAATTGCAGCACAATTAAATATTAATCTTTTTATTCTTTGCCTATCAAGATTGATCAGTTATCCAAAATTATCCCACCTTGATTATTCAGATAATTGATGCTTTACTGTATGAAAAACCTAGTTATTTTATCCAATTCTTACTTAATTGTATAGTAGAAGAATACACGAAAAATCAATTTTTCTTTCCTTTCTGACTTATGGAGTGTATATAACTGTTACTGTGAAAGACCAAAATTAGAGAATGTCGATATTCTCCAGTGAATGCAAAATATGTCGGTGAAAGTCTGAATATTTGGTTATATTATTATACATTCGAACAATTGCTGGTGTATGTCGACAAGCACAGATAAGCTTTGGTGGAGGTCGAAACGACACCCGAGAAGCCTATGTGGACAGAGAGGCGACAGTTTGTCACCAAATACTTTGTGGATAGCCGGAGGTAGGACACAGTCGTACCTCTTTTTCCAGCAACAGTTTGATGGAAACTGCCCACTTTGTCACTAAATGGTGTTTTTGTTCTTTTGATCCCGTGAGGTGGGGATTGGTTTGTCAGATAGAGTGGCGGAGGATGAGAGTGGTCATTGGTCAGCGATATCTGAATAAAAGACACCATTAACAGATTTCATAATCACATAATAACGTAATCCGTTCATAATTTGTAAAGAAAAATTACTTTCAATAGATGAGATTTCTTCTCAAGAAATATCACTGAGAGAAGCACCCGCAACTAATTTGAAAAGTGGAGGGCAAGGCTATACACGCTGTCATTGCAAAAAAAAAAAGTGTTTCACAAATAAATGCAGTTGTAAAAGCAAGGGACTCTTGTGCAATTCAAAGTGCCATAGCAGTTTAAGTTGTTTGCAATAAATGAGATTGTATAACGTTGATCACATAATTTATGTGTAAGTTTACTATTGTATTATTTTCTTTAATGATTAAGAATGTACTGTTCATTTTAGGTTCAAAAGTTTATTTACATGTGCTGTTAATTAAGATTTCTCCTATTTTCACATATTAAAATGTTGCATTTTTGTCTTAACGTAATAAAAATATTTTTATTCAACTGATGGTGCATTCAGCATGCACCATCAGTGCATGCTGAATGTCGACATTTGCCAGTGTAAGTGAGAAATAATGATATTTAACAAATATTTCATACATACACAAAACGACTGTGTGAATGCTGACATCCACCGGAGAATGTTGACATTCGCCAGCTATCGGTCATTCACAGTAACATAACTTCAAAATTCAAATTCTGTCAACACATCTGTATTTAAATTAACCATATTATTTTGCATAATTATGGCAAAATGCTCTTTAACTTTTCTTTTTACATTATTTTTTTTTTATTATTTGGCATTTCCATGGGTTCAGTAATTGGACCGAAATTAGCAGATATCTACATGTTAGATACGGACAAAACTTTATCAAACCTACAGGGCATTATATTTTTTGCAAGGTATGTTAATGACATATTGATTATATATAATAGTGTAATAACGACACCTGTTCAAATATTGAAACAAGCCAATGAGATTAATTCAAATATTAAATTCACCCGAAAAACCAAAAATTATAATAAAATAAATTATTTAGATACAACAATTACAAGATTTATAGATCACCTTGAATATTGTAAATTTGAAAAACCATGTAGTGCTATAAAAGTTATTAACTTTAAATCGTATTGCCCTATAAATCAAAAACGTAATATATATTTAATGGAAATAAGAAAGATTTTTTCCAGAACAACAGGAACAACAGACAAGAAGTATATTCTAACTGGATATCCAATGAAAATACTACATAACTGGTACAACCATTTCATATTAAATAGATATAAGGTGAAAGAAAAGCAAGAAACCAATAAGTACATATTATTTCCTTATATAAAAGGCATACAGTATATGAAAAGTATAACAAAATTCTTAATCAAAATTTAATTAAACTGGCTCCAACTCAAAATAATAGGTTATCTGATCTTATGGTTAAAAGAAATATTAAAAAGGACTCATTAGAAGAAGAAGGTGTGGTCTACAGACTCCAATGCGCAAGTAATATTCCAAGTTTCTATATTGGTAAAACGAAGAGAAAATTGAAGACCAGATTGTTGGAACATTTAGCAGCTGTAAGATTAAAAATTAATAATTCTCCTACCTTTCATCATTGTTGTATTAATAATTGTGAAATTAACAATGATAATGTAAAAATTGTTTATAAGGAAAAGAATATAAAAAGAAAAGTTAAAGAGCATTGTGCCGTAATTATACAAAATAATAGTTAATTTAAATATGGGTGTGTTGACAGCTGCATGCTGGGAGACTTTTGTCGGATATAAAGGTGAAAATTCGTAATAGTTAATCGCGATGGAAAATTATCGGAGTTCAAACTGTATGCTAAAATCTCTACTGAGGAGGCCAAATATCGTTGGCAAAATGTATTTAGGGAATTTACAAATGTAATAAAAGTGTTTTTCTCTGCAAAGTTGGTATGCTTTTACTTTTTTTAACTTTAATTTTTATTTCATTATTGATGTAATGTTTTAGAATTTTGCAGTTATATACACCTCCGTAAGTCAAAGGAAAGAAAAATTGATTTTTCGTGTAGTTTTCTACAATACATTTATGCAAGAATTGGATAATTAATCTGACTCCATTGTTTTAAATAGTTATTCTGAACTAGTTATTTTAGTTTTAATTATTTCTATTTATATGTCAAATGCTCTGCTCCTTGTTATCAGTAATTTTAAAGTAATTATATAATTATCTTAATAAAAGATTGTTTGTTCCTGGTGATTGGACATGATAGAGATGTAAAGACAAATTTAGTTTATTCCAAGTTTTTTAATTGATAATTATATAATTATTCTCAGTTTTCAGTAAAAATAATTTATAATTTAAAACATTTATTTCTGGAACTTACTTTGTTATCTATACCCATTTTTGTTCGTAAACCCATCATAAGCAGCTCTTCTAAGCTAGAAATGAATTATACAAAAAATTTATAAATGAAAATCTTAAGTTGTAAATATCAATGTAAAGATAAAAATAACAATTACATTTCTTTAGACGACTGAAATACAACTTTTCTGGTCCCATGACCGTATTTTTCTACTTCATACATCCAAATGTCAGGTTCTAAAGTTTGAATTCTTGCTTCTCTTATTTTATTTCCAACTCCTCTGCATATAAAACGGCCATGTGCACCTGAATCGTGTTTCAATTTCTGATTTATGGAATACCAATTTAAAATATTCTGAATGAATAATACCTGGACCAATTCCAATGTATTCGGTTCCATTCCAGTAAGAGGAGTTATGTACACTTTCAGCACCCTTAAGATTTGTTTATATTTAATCTATAATTGAAGTAAGTACTTATTATATCACAATATTCTTACATTTCTTGCATAATTGGATACTTCATAATGACTGAAGTTTGCTTCTGTTAAAATCTAAAATTTAAATTATAAATTAAAAAAAAAAAAAACAAAAACATTTTGTATACTAATTTAAATAATATTAACTTTTACAGTGTCTTCATACATATCAGCCATTTCATCATCATTGGGCATAATCTAAAGCGGCAATCGTCAAAATATCATAAATAAAAATTTATTAATAATATAGTATTTCTTAAAACTATACAGTAAGTTTTCAATATTGTGCATAAAACACAAGCAATTACTAATGTAATAATAGCAATTGGTTGATAACAACCACTGAATAGATTAATAAAGAATTAATTTGATTGTAAGGAAGATATTAATTTATTTAAAATAATTTTATTATTTCTATTTTAACTACTATTAAGATAGTTTTACTTACTATTTCTTTATTTTTCACCTGCTTAAATAAGCTTGTGCCTCTTTCTACAGTCAACTGATATATAGAAAGGTGATCATCACAAAGTTTTAAAATCTGAAATGAATAATTCAAAATTAAAATCAACTCACTTATGTCATATGTAGTAAAAAAAAGCAAACATAATTAATGTACACATAGTTAATTGTTGTCAGGGTTTCTGTGACTTATAATTTTCCAACCAGAAACAACAAAACAAAAGTGCTTACAGAATATGAAAGTGTAACTACAAAAGTTTAATTTGCAATGCTGTACTCAACAAATTGATGTCTGGAGATAATATGAATAATTGCCATTTTGAAGTATGATGTCAAGAAAAGGCAATGTGTATATATATATATATTGTTTTCTTTGAAACAAAATCCAAAGTCCTTGTTACAGACTCAGTATGGAAAAATCCACTTTCAGATAATGCCATCAGACATCGGTTAAAGGAATTTCAAAAGACTGGTAGTGCTCACCACCAAACAGCAGCTGGAAGACCAGCACTGGGCAGAAAAATGTTGATTCTATCCAGGAAGCATTTTCTCAAAGCCCACAAAAATCAACTAGACAAGTTTCTTTGCAGTTATATATACCAGAAATAACCACCTTCATCTATTTGCTTACAAATTTCAAAATGTGGAGATTTTATAACCCCATACAATAAACCTTGTCATTTCCAAGTTTGTCCAAAACATTTTCTCAAAAATCAAAGCTGACGAAACTTACTTTCAGAGATGAAGATTTAGATTTAGCTTTAACTTTGGGTTTGGTAGATTAAGGCGACGTGACAATTGAGCGATTTGCCAAGGGAAATGCAACCTAAGACAACTTTCTGTGAGAAATTGGTCCTTGTTTGTGTGTTAAACAAGTGAAGAAAATATTGTAATTTTTTCTTCATCATAGCATTTCACCTACATTTTAACAAAAGCTCTGAACTTTCAAATATCTTGCAGTTGATGCATAGGATATTTTCAGCTCCTTTACATGTCTTCACAAAAACACTGCTTCCAATGTTTAAGGTAAACCATATTCACTTTAACCTAAGTTCATTACTCTAATAAATAAACACAGAACTAATTTGTGTCAAATATTCAATAGGAGGCTATACTCTTTCAAAAGTAATTGAGAAAACTTCAAACAACTGTCACATTTCACAATTCTACATCATCTTGTGAAATTATTTGTAAGACATATAATGCAATAATTGTCATTCTAGTAAGCTATAAACTTGTTCTTTCCATTGCTATAAAATGATCTAATTATGAAATAGACATACAACATAGTAATTTTATGACTAGTTAATAACCATAGCTTTAACTTAAATTTTCTTGAACATTGTAACATTTTAATGTAAAAATCGAAAATTACTTTGATTAATCAGCAAATTACCTGAGAGAGTTCTTCAATCCAAGACTGTCTACTTTGTCCCGGACGTCCAAATATCATATCTAAAGAAGTAGATCCTGGGAAAATGTTTTTGGAAATATCGAGACATTTTAAAGCTTCTAGCGAATTATGGTTTCGACCCATTACTTTTAAATCATGATTGTCCAATGCCTAAATGATTTATTTTATAAAAATTTATTAAAGTGATTTTACTTTTAAAATCAATTTTAAAATTCTATTAACTTTTTTTATATGTAATGTCATCTTTTTGAAGAAATTAACTTTTATTTTAGTAAAAATATATTGAAATATTCTAAATAGAAATTTCATTAAATATATATGTTAATGCAAATAAATTCAAAATTTATTTTTGAAACATACCTGAATACCTATTGACAATCGATTTACTCCTGCAAGTTTAAAATCCCTGCATGTATTCAAATAAAAATAATTTTATTATGAAATATAATGAAATAAAGTATAATTACTACACTAAAAATTAATTACAGTAGAGCGTCGTTTATCCGAATCAATTGGGGACTGGGGTCATTCGGATAACTTATTTTTCGGATAACCGATTATGTACGAAAAAATATATTAACCTATCCCGTGTTGAAATTTTTCTCCGTTGCATGTCGCTTCGCATTGAATTTTCGTCGTTGTTAAGGCTAACGAAGACTATTGTATCATTAAAAAAATTTTTTTTTATTTTGTACAAACAAAATAAATATATTGAAAAATATAAAAACAATAAAAAATTATACTTCAGAAGTTAATTTAGTATCAAAAACGTAAAATATTTGAGTAGCCCAAGACATAGCCAAAGATTGCAGCGCCACAGCACTGGCGAAAATCTAAATTTGCCGACTGGAATTCTTTCGGACGATTGACNTTCTTAAAAGAAGAACAGCCTATCAATAAAGAATCAGCTGTGTATAGAATGGTACATGAAGACACTGGTAAAGGTAAAAGTACATTTAATAAACATATTTACTACAGATTAGTAGAACTTACGTGATAGGTGGGACCAAACAATAACCACGTAAGTCGGGGTATAATTTCGCAATTTGTGTAAAATTTAAGTCGGATGTATGTAAGCTAATAAATGTTCTCGTTAATCTTATCTCGTCTTTTGATTCGTTTACGGTTACAAGAAATCACCACACGGAGTCTCTTAAGTCTCTGTAGATATAACAAACACAGAAATAAATAACACAAAAGAAATTGTAAGTATGTGTTGATTCTGCACGACACATCCGAACATGTAAGCTGAACAATAGCGTGGGGAGAGTGAGTGATCAAGAGTTGCATGGTGCTCAAACAAAAGAGGAATTGACGAGATTTGAAAATCGCGTAACTCCAGGTTCACGTAAGTGGGGTAGTGTAAGTCAAGGTATTACTGTATATATATATATATATAAGGAAAATTTTGACAGTTGTGCCATAAGAATACTGGAAGAATCAACATGTGAATAAAGTACACATTAAAACAGACTATAACTACAGGACAATGCTTGTTTTCCCAATTTATTATCATTATGACATTGCTTCATCGTTGCAGTCTATGTAATATGCACTTTATTCACATGCTGAGTCTTACTGTCAAATCTGCTTCCAGTATTCTTGTACTGTACATACTGTATCAAGGATCAAAGTTGGCACTTTAACATTAAACTTGTGGCAGAACTTTACAGTGCTATTGCATTCTAAAAATCATTATCTACTAGGCTCTAATAAAAATGGAAATAACAAAAAATGTTTTCAAAGAAAATATGTTTACTGTAAATTTTTCTAATGAGACTCATTTTGCTTGACAATGATTCACATTCAAAAATAGCCACATAATTAAAAAAACCTAAACAATGCTTATATTCAATCCTACATAAAGGTCTAATGTATTAAAACTATATTTTATTTTCATTCTCTAATTCCCTTTCATATGAAATTAGAGAATGAATGGAATTAGGGAATTAAATAAAATTAGGAAATGAAAAAATAAATAAGGTTTACTACATTAAAACTGTTTATATAGGATTAAATATAAACATTGTTTCAGGGTTTTATAATTCATTATTTGGCTATATTTGAATATGATTTATTATCAAAGTGAATCGCATTCGAAAAATTTATGGTAAACATATTTTTAGTGTAAGATTCTTTTGGGTATAATTTCTAAATGCTTTGTTCAATTTCAAATCTGAATGCACTATTAGATTCATCATTAAAAATGATTTAAAACTATGTATAGGGTTATCATACAGTCCTATATATACAGGACTGTCACTGTATTTCACTACTCAGTCCTGTATTACTATTTGTCCCATTTTCTCCCTAAACTCTGTGAGAGGTGGCTGGCATGTGGTGACACCCCGGATCTCTCAATCTGTCAGAGCTCAGTGAATGCTAATTTGTTTTGCACGTATGTAATAAAATAAATACTATATTTACTTGCATATAAGACGAGGTTTTTATTCATTTTTCACTGCTTCAAAAACCTAGGTCAACCTATATGCATGAGTGAAGGATCCTTTGCATTTTTTCAATAATTTTTGCGAAGTGTGTATTTGTCTTGTGTTTAAAAACAAAAGTATTTTATCTGGGTTGTTTGAATTGTTCTTGTGTATTGTCAGGAGTAAAGGTGAATAGCAATAGGAAAAGCAAAGCTTTTGAATTAAATTCCAAAATCACACATGAGCCCGATATAAGTTTTAATCCATTTCCGTGTGAAAATAGACGATTATTTGGAAATCCAAATTCAGAAAAACTCATAAGTTTAATCAACTGTTAAATATTGGCTAAAAAGGTTCCTGATTGTACATCTTTACATAAACTATGCAATCGATTTTACCAGATTTTTCCTTAAGTTTAAAATGCCAGTAATTTTTGCGGGACAATGTGTGCATTTACATGCATTTGATATTTTTGTTTTTTTGTGACTAAATGAAATAAAATTAGAATTGTATTAATAAATCTAATTTTCTTTATTTTGATCTTTAAAGTCACACCTCGTCCAATATGCAAGATTGTCTGTGTTATATAAAAGTAAATACGGTAATTGCTCACTCCTGCACACTGAGTCTTTTTTTAGGTAAAACCATTTTTATACCTGTAATAAAAAATGCCAAAGAGGAAGTGTCATTTTAAAGATGGTCATTTATAAAGAAAGGTCAAACTGAATTTGAAGCACTATGTTCTATTTGTAATTCTTATATTGCCATTAACAATGGTGGAAAATCCAACATCCAACAACATATTGCTACAAACCTTCATAAATCAAATATCAAGGACTGCTTCAACTTCTAAGAATATTTCTAGTTTTATGATAAAGAAAGATTCAGAAGAATAAATTTTAATTGTGGCTGCTGAGCTGACTACAGCATACAAAGTAGTACGTCACCAATCATTTAACTCGTTAGATTGTACTGTACTACTAAACTGAATGCATTGATGTATGCTGACTCAAAAGTAGCCACTAAACAACCAACTGCCAGAACTAAGGCCACAACAATTGTGAAAAATATACTTGCCCTTGCAGTGTGCAACAATGCATTAAAGATTTAAATGAGGTGTTGTTTTTTGGAATAGTTACAGATACCAGTAACCATAATGTTGAAAAGATGTTTCCCTTAGTAATCCAATTCTTCAATGAAAAAAACAGACAGCAATCTAAATTACTAAAATTGATTTCTTTATGTAATGAATGTTCTGAAACAATTGCCAAGTATTGCAAAATATCTCTTGAAAATCTAAATATTCTCATGGATAATATGAGATATGCAGCGGGTCAGGAGTTAATCTCTGCCTGACCACTTACTCTGCAACAGGTTGATAAAACCTGATCTCGGAGTCTGTTGGATGGCTAGGAGGGCAAATCGAGTGGGGATGGGGTGAAGAAGCTGGCAAGTGTCCTTAAATGACAGGAAACAGGTTCAACAATATAGTAAACATTTATTGAATGGCTAAGCTAGGATACATAAGGCAATAACAATATATAGGTTAAATGTGGTTAGATACAACTAAGAGTAACTGCGGATAACACAAGTTCACTATACCCAAAAAGGGATGCCCTAATAGCTTTAACGGCTAGTCTGAGAGAGAGTTCTCAAAGCTCTAAAACAATTCAAATACCTCAATGCGGATATAACCTCACGCATTTGATGAATATGTTCCTTAATGGCGATGGAAGTTCTGTCGTATGTTATGTCGATCCAGCGTATGGAGACAAAACGCACAGTTACAAGTATAACTTCTGAGAGATCGCGCTGAGCTTCCAGGAATTCGAGCTTTTATATCATTCACGTGGGAAAACTGACACGTGATTGACTTTTGTTGATGATGACGGTGCATTCTTCACACCTAAGTGTCAACTTTCCCATCTAATTGTTATTACAATCGGTGACCTCCGATCTAGTTCAAATTCTTTGGGTTTTTTCCAAAGATCTTTACACTTGATATTAAATTTGGATTTTTTTTAAGAGCCCCGTAAAAATCCATGGGCTCACAATAAGCTTATTGCTTTTTGCAGAGATAATGCAAACACTAACTTCAGAGGCCTAAACAGAGCTGGAAGAAATAATATGTTTTTTAGACTGAACTCGTAATTGGAAAGAGTTATTGAAGACTGATGTTTCAATTGTCAATGTTGAATCAATAGTCGTCAAGATATTCAAGTACTTTAGCATCTACACTAAGAGGAATGAAAAACTCAAAGAGCTTTGTGAATATGTTGGTGTTGACCACAAAAACTTATTATCCTACATTGAGACCAGGTGGTTATCACTTTTACCAGCAGTTGAAATAATATTGAAACTGTGGCAGCCATTAAAAGATTTTTTCACCAATGAAGAGAGAAACCATCAAAAGCTAATAAAGATTTTTTTGATGATACAATGAGTGAAGCTTATTTTTGCTTCCTGCATTCACAGCTCAATACATTTGAAACTGAAATTAAAAAAATAGAAACATCAAACATCACAGTCCTGGAAGTAAAGTCTGTATAACAAGAGACAAAACAAAATATGATCAAAAGAAAAAATCCAATTTTATTGAAATGGCGACAAAACGAATCTTGAATCGCTTAAAGGTTGATTCTGGAAGCAGCACCAAAGTGGAAACTTTTGAAAAACAGGCTATCAATTTCTTTAATATTGCTGTAGAATATATTGAGAAATGGTCACAATCATTCCAAAAATTCAATGCGTTCAACTGGATGACTCGCAGCCAAATTCCTGAATGAGAAGAAATAGAACATACTATTGCATATTTACAAGTAAGAAACATCGATATTGGCAACATGAGATTCTATTCAAGCAGTTTGTATATCTAAAAGATTATTTAGAGAAAAATAATAACAACCAAAATTATAAAGCAACTATGAAATTGAGTATGGAAGAGAAATGACTCAAGTTATTTGCAGATACAAAGCATATTGATCAGAAGTCATGTGTGAAGGTCTGAAACCTTTTTTTCTGTTTTAAAACAGTATAAACCTCGGAATTTTCTCTGAAAAAGGAAAAAGGAGAACCTCTGCGGTCAATGACCGAGACACTCTCCTCGAATAAGAAAAAAAGGGGAATGTTAAATTATCAATAAACGAAAACTCCTCCATTTGTTTAAAGGTAATTCTATAGATGTTAATATCAACAAGACGGGAATAAGAGATGTTTCTTATCACCTCTTTGGTTGCACGTAACACGTAGTTACGGCAATAAATCGTCTTGTTCATAGTCAAACACAACGTCTGATATAAACAGTAACTAGATAGTTGACCAGGTTAAAGAAATTATTGTCAGCTGAATGTTAATTTATGGATGAGAGCCATCAAACCTATAGAAATTTATATCATAAAATCATATCTTCTTGACACCAATATCAATAAATTGAACAAACTTCTCCATGTCAGTTGTCCGAACTAGCTAGATCCAAACATCAACACACTAACAGGTGTGCGGATAAATCATTAGTAATGTCATAGTTCTCACCCCCTCAAATTTGGTATAAAGAGGGCTCCCGGCCAGTTATCGTGGTGGCCTCCAACATAGAAATGAATAACAGATTAACGATCCTCATCGCTGACCGCCAAAGACGGACGACACTGTTAGATTCTACAAGCTACAACTTAGTAAGTAGAACTCTCTCTTTCCTCTCAGGTGGACTAGGGCTAATTCCGAAAATAATATTAAGGAGGATCAGAGATTATCCTCAATCGAAATACCCGAGATATAATCCGACTAACCTACTATTATAATTTCGGTTTGATATCATTATTATTATTCTTACTATTTGTAACTTTTTTAAAAGTGTATACTAATTAAATTTATATTATATCTTAATCATGTGTGTTTACTCGTACTCTGTCAACACCTTATCGACTTATCCGCGGCCTCCCACTCGATTTTCGCCCTCCTAAATTGCCATCCACTGACCCTGTGAGCGGGACTCACCTCCTTGTTGTCAAAAAATGGTTTAGGCTTAGTTGCTTAAACCCCGATTCTCACACATGTGTAATAAAGCTATGCAAATATGGCAAATATGCAAAGTATTTGCCATTCCAGCCCACAATGCAAATGTGGAGAGAATATTTTCCCTAATGTTAACTCAATGGTTGGACAAAAGAAAGAGGTTATCAGTGGAAATAATTGAAGCAATTTTGATTTGTCGTCATAATTTTAAAATGACTTGCACCCAATTTTATACAGTAATTATATGAAAGAAGCAAATGACATAATTAAGATCAACTTTAAAATATGACTGGGCTAAAAAGGATTAGTCTTGCATCTTTTTTATTATTCTACATGTTCATTTTATTAGATTCCGTATCAATGCTTGGCAATTACGGCAACCCTAACTATGTGCTAAAAGATATGAGTTACCATTCAAAATTTTAAAGTTACAATCATTTTGACTATTAGGGTTCAGAGGATAAATTATCAAAACACCATACTAAAATGCAGTCTTTAGATCTATCAAAATTTCAAATTTCTATATTTACTAGGGAAACCTGAAGATAATAGCCTAGCACGGCCTTTCTGAAACAAAAAAACTGCATACAAAGTTAATCTTTAACTATTATAAATGAAAAAAAAGAAAAAAAAAAACAATCATTCATTGGAATATGGCACTGTATTATTTACATTTTTACTATATAAGTAACTTTCAATAGAATTTCTTTAAGACATTTTTAATATAGTGCATATAAGTTTTTGTTATAAATTTAGAAAACAATAGATTTTCTCAAGATGATAAAAAACAATGAATGATCTTGATCTTGTCAGAGGATACAATCTTTAAAAGCTTGGTAACTTGCAGTTCCTAATTCCAGACATTTGCAAATGATGGTTAATTGTTTTTATAAGCACTTGCTGTTATACATAACATCAATATTACAATCAGTATATTAATTAATATAAAGTGATATAATTTGTTTTGAAATAATCATTTACTTTAGTAGTTTTAAATATATTATAAAAGATTAACGACACTTGACGTATATTAAGATAACTTGTTACAAGTTTTTGTTACCAATTTTATTTAATTTTGTCTAATTTATATCAATAAATAAGTTCTTTACACTTGAGATACTGTAAATCAGAAAATTGTTTAAGTTGGTAATTACTAATGCATTTAATGAATGAATCCTCTGAAATTTGAATGTATTTCTATGTTGTCCAAATTCTTGTTTATGCATGTTTTCCTGAATGTAATTCTCATATAAATCACATCACAAATGGACTGCAAATTTCACTAATTTTTATATACCATGATGGTTAATTGGTTTTAACATTTATAACATCAACAGTTGATCTTTGTTAAAATTATAAGAGAAAAATGTAAATTAATACAAATTTTTTAAAGGTTGAAAAGAACATATGCCTTTATGTATGAAATATCCAAAGGTATGTTTTCTCTGATTATCTTGGGTAGCCAGGTAAAAAAAGGGGCATATCCATATACAAAAAATTCTGTTGTTCATCACTAATCTATACTAATATTATAAACAGGTAATGTTTGTAAGTTTGTATGTAGGGGTAATCTCCAAAACTACTCATCTGATTTCAAAAATTCTTTCATCAATATTTAGAATGGAACTTCAGGGTGGACATAGGCTGTATATTATTCTGTTAAACATTCATCTAGGTAAGCGTTATATTTTTGGTGTCAGAAGGTGGCGAGGAGCAAGATGTGTACGTACACGAGATAGGTAACCACGTGGCGCAGTCATGTGGTCGGCAAGATACGTTGTAAAGTAATTTTTTGGAACCGTACTTCTCTTCTATTTTGTTGTATTTAATTGATTATCAATTACCAAAACCATGCCTAAAAGAAAAATCACAACTTTCATGGCAAACATCGCAGACAAGATCATCTAAAATACGCCGAGTGGAAGAGTCCTCCCCTGAAACTACACAGTGTCTCACGAGTCGTAGAGAGTATATATCACAAGCGCGTGCTAGGGAGTCCAGTACTGAACGCTCGCAGCAACTCGCTTGCCAAAATATAAGAACATTGCAGGCTCGTGCTAGGGAATCTAGCTGTGATCACTCCGAGCGGCTTGCTAGTCTTAGACAGCATGTCTCTGATGCACGTGCTAGGGAATCTAACGCCGAACGCTTCCAGTGCCTAGCCGCAGAAAGACAACAGATATCTACGACTAGATCACATAATTGAATTGTTGCTCATGGGAATAGATCAGCTTTCAATTATGATCCAAATGTAGATTATGCTCAGCAAAACACTGTAAAAATTGGACAAATGAACAAAACTTGCCCTAAGTGCTTTGCTAAAAAATGGAGTGATAAAGTAAACGGTATGTGTTGTGCTGGAGGAAAAGTGGTTCTCCCTAATATACAGGAACCACCACAACGAATAAAAAATCTTTTGTCAGGCAGTCATCCATTATCTGCGCATTTTTTAAATGACATACACAGGTATAATACACAGTTTCAGATGACGACGTCATTCGGTGCTAAAGAAATTTACGAAGGAAACTTTATGCCTACATTTAAGGTAGAAGGGCAGGTGTACCATTTGATTGGTAGTCTCCTCCCACCTTCAGGTCAAAGTCCGCAGTTTCTACAGATTTATTTCATATCTGATGCTGATCAATTATCATTGCGATCTAACATTGCTTCCAACCTAAAAATAGATTTAATCAATGAGTTGCAGTCCGCATTAAGCAGTCATAATATATACATTTGCAGTTTCAAATACAACTTAGAGAATAACTTTTCATCAGACAACTTAAAATTAATAATTCGAAGTTTAGACTATTTACAAAAAGTCAAAATAACTTTTGAGTCTATCTTTATCCTTTTTTACACTACCACAGAAGTAACAGAATTCTTCTGTGAAAATTCACATTTCCATTTTTATCCACAGAAGTGGATAAAAATGGAAATGGTGAAGAATTTCTTTGTGTTTTTAATTGTAAAAGTGTCAGAAACCTACAAGGAAAGGCTGACACTTGATCTTTTTTAACCTTGAAGTTTTTTTTACCAATTTTTACCTGTGTTTTAAGAGTTCTTCAAAGCAAATTTTTTTAAGACTGTTACTTCTGTGGTAGTGTAAAAAAGGATAAAGATAGACTCAAAAGTTATTTTGACTTTTTGTAAATAGTCTAAACTTCGAATTATGAAGAAATAAATTCTGAGTTATTACAAAAATTGTAACCATATTAAAATTAATAATTCATGCCGACCACACCCCCCAACATCGACATCAAGGAAGATACAATTCACCTATAGTAAACAAAGTTGCAGCCTTATTAGTTGATGAAGACAAAGGACCTAGGGATATAGTGATTCATTGTAAAGATGGCCACCTAAAAAGAGTATCTGAATTACATCGTGCGTACGATCCTTTGCAATACCCTTTAATGTTTGTAAAAGGTGAAGATGGCTATTATTTGACAATCCCTCAACAAAATTCAGCGAGGAATAAAACTTTCATGTATGCAGTTTTATGATATAGGATGATGATCAGAGCTGATTGTTTTAATCCCTTACATTATTACAGAGATTTGTTCAGTCAATGCTGTGTCGATATGATGGCTAAAATGATATCAGAAAGACTAAATTACATACGTCAAAATCAACAACAACTGAGAGCTGACGACTATATACATCTACAAGATGCTTTAAATCAGGATGCTAATATGAACCCTGCAAATATTGTATAACATGTCATCTTGCCTTCAACTTTCACGAGATCCCAGCGTTATATGCACAAAAAAACTCAGGATGCTATGACGTACATCCGAAACTACAGGAGACCCGATTTATTTGTGACATTTACTTGCAACCTGGAATGGCCACAGATTAAGGAACAGCTATTACCTGGCCAGCAGTCATTTGATCGTCATGACATAATTTCCAGGGTATTCCATTTAATTAACCCCTTCTGAGCCGCGCTCGAGTCTGACTTGAGCAAGGATTATAGCGTTAAAAAACCGGGCGTTTGGGCCCCCCAAAAAAATTTTTGTTTTTTTTTTCAATTTTTGGAATGTTTCTTTAGGTCCCGAAATTTTTTCAAAATTTTTTGCTCGCGCGAAAAAATTTTATCGTGATTTTAATGAGCCTTTGATAAGGCTCGATTAAGGCTTAATTGCTTTTTAATGTTTTTTTTAATGGGAGTTTTTTATCAAAATTAATTAATCGTTCTAAAGTTGTAGTGCACCGATTTTCCTTTGGTAAAGTTATTTAAAGCTGCTTTCTGATGTCAAAAACGACCTCCAATAGTTTTTTAATTTTTTTAATTAATAGATTTTATTATATATGTTACCGCTAAAGCTCGAAATCCGTTAATGTGTACATTACCTAGCTAATCTGCAGATTAACTAGGGTGATCCGTTAAAGCTGCGAAAATTGTTCAATTTCTCAAATTACCTAGGTAATTTGCAGAGTATCTAGGTAATCTGCACATTAACGGCTTCCGTATCGTTAAAGTTCAAAAGTTTGTTTCTTTCACTTCCTTTCCCCACTCCTTCTTTTTACGTAGATAAATTTAAATCCTAGAATGCAAGCAAGCACCGAATTGGTGAGTAAAATCAAGAAAAGATTCTTCGCAAACCTCTTTAGCGAAGATTTAAAATATAATACGTAGTGTTTTAATAACAAACCAAAGTATGATTCCATAATTGAAGATGTAAAGCAAATAAAAGTTTCCAAGAAGAAAGAATCATCTCGAGATTATCAAATAATTCAAAGGTGTGATGTGTTGACTGTACGAGGCTGTGAAAAACTCATTGAGCCGTTGTCAGATGCGCGAGAAAGGTTTGAAAAAGTTTGTCCATGCCGGAGAATTGTTTGACATTCGATAAAAACTGAAGAAGACCTTGAAAAATTAGAAGATTCACAAGAGACTGTGATTATGAGATCACAGTCAAATCTTACTCAAGAGGACATTCCGTTATCCCCCGCTTCTACAGAATCACCTATAGAAATACAAGAATTTACCGATAGTAATCTTAAACTGCCTTCTATACCGTTGATTGATGATGCAGTCACGAAGAATATTCAGTTACCCTGCACCTCCAAGGAATCGCCTCTGCAAGTTGAAGAAGTCATCACTGAGTTACTCTCAACTTCAGCAGAATCGCCATCACAGTTTCGTACGGAGCCTGTAAAGAGCACTATACAAGACATAGTCTGTATTGTTTGCTCAAAAGCAGCATCAAGTGCTCACAAGTGTAAATCGTGTAATATGTTTGTTCACGCAGTTTGTGGTGAAGTAGATCCTAAAGAGGAAGGGTATGGTAAGAATGTATTGTGCATCATCTGTAAAAAGAATATGGATCAGAAAATACAGCGTGATGAAGCCAAGAAATGTTTAGAAAAGCAAGCAAAGAAAATGTTAGCAGTTTCTAATGCAAAGCACCCAAACGTCGATGAAGGTTTCGCTGTGAGAATTAAAGTACCCGAAGAAGACAGAGCAAAAACTGATGCACGTTCAATTTTAGCTGTGGTTCTTAGTAAAACAGAGGATGGCTTTTATAAACTTGATACTAAAACAGGTATTTTAAAACAATTGTATGCAAAATCTGAATTCAGTGTTTGCAAAGAGAGATTTTTAACGAAAGAAGATGGATGTCCCTGCTGTAGAAATATCTTTACGTCAAACAGCAATAAAACAATCCCTTGGTACTGGGCAGGGTTTCAGAAAATGTGACTGCAAATCTAAATGTACCACAAATAGGCGTGCTTGTCGCAAAAACCAATTGCTACGTAATTCAAAGTGTCACCAATCTTTAGATTGCACTAATAAGTAAGTACAATTTTATCATATGTTTTGCAAATTCATTTCCCTAATTGTAGTAATATTTTAAACCGTTTGATTTTTGTATTAAAGTTTTTTTAATTGATTGATGATTGATTCAATCAACTAATTTGTTGATTGTATTAACTTGATTCTTTAGATATTGAAAATTAAATAAAGAACATTATGTTAATTTAAGCGTACAGAAACGTTGCTGTTGTTCCAGCAAAGATCTTATTTTAACTTTACCGAGTGCCTAGTAGGTAATTCGCAGATTACCTAGGTAATTTGAGAAATGGAATAATTTTCACAACTTTAACGGATCACCCTAGTTAATCTGCAGATTAGCTAGGTAATGTACACATTAACGGATTTCGAGCTTTAGCGGTAACATATATATGTTTAATTAATTAGGGGGGGTCAAAAATCGCAATAAAAATTATAATTTTTTAAAAATATAGGTTTAATTTCAAGTCACCCTACTTTAAACCCTTCTCCTCCCGAGACATCTATGAGAATGTCCCGGGAAATACCACAACAGCTGTTCTCAAGGTCATCCAGATGTGTAAACAATGACTCATCAGTGTTAAATTTCACACAAAGGCCAGACAAAGGAAACTAAATGATGAATCTTTTTAATCAAAATTAACGTCTTTTTTTCAGTTTTAAGTATTTTTTATGCTTAATTAAAAATTTTTTTAAAAAGTGGACAAGAAGCGGTTAAAGATGAAGAAAATTATGAAGTTATTCACAAAAGACAAGATATTCGGTAAAGTCAAATGCCATATGCTCAGTGTTGAGTGGCAAAAATGCAGATTACACTGCCATATGTTGTTTTGGTTGGAAAGGAAAATACAACCAGATGAAATTGACAGTGTAATAGTTGCTGAATTACTGGATAAAGATGCCGATCCTGTATTATTCGATATTGTGACCAAAAATATGGTGCATGGACCCCGTGGAGATCAAAATATATCACCACCATGTATGAAAAATGATATTTGTTCAAAAAAACACCCTTGGCGTTTTGTCAACAACACTCAGACTGGAGAGGATGGGTATCCATTATATCGTCACCGTGACACTGAAAATGGAGGTCGGAATGCTACCTTGAACATCAGAGGAAGAAAGGTTACTATAGACAATAGGTAGATTGTCCCTTATTCCCCAATATTGTATCGATCATTTAATGCCCACATTAACGTAGAATACTGCCATTCAGTTCAAGCGATCAAATATATATGCAAATATATAAATAAAGGATCGGATTAAGCTACTTTCAGTGTCAGAAATCTGCATGACGAGATGGAAAACTATTTAAATGGCCGGTACATAAGTAAATCAGAATCTGTCTGGAGAATATTAGAATTTCTGATCCACAACCGGTATCCTACCATTGTGCATTTGGCCGTACACTTAGAAAACTGTCAAAGGGTGTACTTCACAGCAGGAACAGCGCAAAAACTTGCCCAAAACCCACGCAAAACCCCACTTTTAGCTTTCTTCAAAAACTCTATTGTATCACGAAGTTCCACACTATTATATGTGGGCTAATAACAAATTTTCAAGAAGAAGGCATGGTCAAAACATTGATGGGCATCCAGGCATAAAGAAAGATGCTGCTTTGGGAAGAATATATGGTGTACATCCTTCTCAATCTGAGTGTTTTTATCTCAGAATGTTACTGCATCATGTACGTGGTCCAACCTCATTCGAGGACTTAAAAACTGTAAATGGAGTTGTCAAAGAAACGTATCAAGCAGCTTGCTGAGATAGAGGTTTGCTCGAAACTGATGATCATTGGGAAAATACTTTGAGAGAAGCTTCGATTTTGCAACGTCCATTAAAGCTGAGGGAGTTGTTTGTAGTCATTCTATTTTGTCAGTCATCTGAACCATTAAAATTGTGGGACAAGTTCAAAGAAGATTTTTGTGAAGACATCAGACACAGAATTCAACATCAAAATCAGGATTTTATTGAATACTTTGCCTTTCAATGACGATATGTACAACGAAGATTTGATACAAATCGATAATAAGCTATTGGAATTCAATGACAAAAGTTTAAGTGATTTTGGATTACCCTCTCCTATTCGTTCACGAAATGATGCAATGGGTACAATGCTGGTACGTCAGTACGATGTCAGTACAGATGTCAGTCAGATTGTACAGATTTTGTCAATGAAAATTTGTCAAAATTAGTCACAGATCAATTATAGGCATTTGATACAATAATTGACAGTGTGACGAATAAGAGGCAAAATATTTTTTTTTCGACGCCCCAGGAGGCATGGGAAAGGCATTCCTCTCCAATTTATTACTAGCACAGATAAGGCAATCTGGAAAAATAGCCATGGCAGTTGCTTCTTCAGGGATTGCTGCTACTCTATTGAGTGACGGGAAAACTGCACACTCCACATTCAAACTCCCTTTATCAGTATCTCTGGAGCAACAATCCGTATGTTCCATACGCAAAAACAGGCCTCTTGGCAAATTGTTACAGGACGTGTTACTGATAATGTGGGACGAATGTACCATGAGTCACAGAGCCCATGTTGAAGCTGTGGACCAAATGCTAAAGGATCTTAGAAACTCGAGCGCCATTATGGGGGAGTTACTTTTGTGTTTGCTGGTGATTTTCGGCAGACACTCCCTGTAGTTACAAAAGGGACACGTGCAGATATCATCAAAGCATGTCTTAAATCATCTCCCTTATGGTATTCCATTCAAAACCTGAACTTGTGAACTAACATGAGAGCCTATCTTAGCGGAGACACGCATAATGACTTCCCACAACTGCTCAAACTTGGGGAAGGAGTTTTTCCTTCTCCAAATTTGAGCACTAACTGTACTGACATCGTTCTAAATGAGACACTAAGTCAGATAGTCCACAGTCTGCAGCATCTTATAGATGCAGTATATTCTGGCCTCAAAAATTTACTCGAAAGAGACTTTTATTGGCTGTGTTCAAGGGCAATAGTATAGCCTAGGAACGACACTGTCAATGAAATCAACAATCTAATTATACAGAAAGTCCCCAGCCAAATCAAAAACTATAAGTCGATTGACACAGTCACCAATATCGAGGATGCAGTCCACTATCCACAAGAATTTTTAAATTTGCTTAATTCTTCTGACTTGCCATCTCATGAACTACCATTAAAAGTCGGTATGCCTATCATGCTTTTAAGAAATTTAAGCCCTCCTAACACGTGTAATGGCACAAGGCTACTAATTAAAGACTTAAAAGACTGGCGACCATCCTCACTGGCAAACACCCCGAGGATTCCAATGATTCCCACGGACTTCCCAATATCTTTCAAACAGCTGCAATTTCCCGTGAAAACATCATTTGCGATGACTATTAATAAGTCCCAGGGACAAACCTTCTCTTTGGTTGGAATCGACTTATAAAAAGAGTGTTTTTCCCATGGCCAACTATATGTTGGTTTATCACGAGTTGGAACTCCAGAGAAACAGTATATTTTGCTACCAAAAATAACACGACATCAAACATTGTGTACAGAGAAGCCCTAAGGCACTAATAAATTTAAATATGTCTACCACAGATAACAGAAATTACAAAATACAAAAGAGTGGAATATATAATTGCAAAAAAACAAACAACAACATTATTTTTAAAAACATGCGCAAAAAATTACAAACAAACATAAAAAAACGCTTTAAAAATTTCCGACCTTCATGTGCATGTTTAAAAAATTAACAATGAAAATTTGTGACTTTTGAATAAAAATACTTTCTTTGGGAGTGATAAAAATTTGTATATTGATTTTTTACTGATACTGTTATAGTCACAAACTGAATTCCACGCGGGCGAAACCGTGGGCACAGCTAGTGTTTATATAAAATACAATAGACAAACCTGAGTAAATTTGACTCTGCATTAGTTGGATTACATTCTAATGTTATTTCTGCATTATCGTGTAATTTTGAATTGTCACTGATGCATTCTATACATGAATTTATTGTTGACGGTTTAGCTAGACTAGGAGTACCTGTAGAAAAATACCACATATTTAAATATAGAGTAGAGTAGAGAAAATAGAGTAATATATAGCAATAATATATATGCAGGGATTTATAAAGTCTGTGTCAGTTTTTAATAGTTTTGGAATTATACATGGTAGAATTAATCTGTAAAAAGCATTTATAAGACTGATGTGTGTAGTTTTTTCTCATTATTTAAAGAACTGATGATTATTATTCTTCTTATCTATTATTGTTATTATATTTATTTTTTCCAGAATTGTTATTCAACCATGGATCTATCTTTGGACATAAGTGACAGATTTCAGCTTAGGCAACCAAAGAATGCAGTTTACTTTCTCACTTAGAGAAGCCATGGTTCAATAACAATTCTGAAAAGAAAAGAGTCATTTTAAAGTTTCAAAAATGAATAAATAAATAAATAAATAATGGGCAAGAAAAATAATAATTAATTTTTGAAATAATGAGAAAAAAACTAGACATATCAGGCTTATGAATGTTTTTTGCAGATTAATTCTATCAAGAATAGTTCCAAAACTATTTAAAAGTGCACATGAACTTTATAGACAACCTGCATAGTATAGTAATATACATAGTTAAATATATATTAAACACCATATAATTAAAAACTTCTCATAAACTGTAAAATAAATCAAAAGAAAAAGACAAGTTATTTTCCATATATTTAAAATTATGAGAAAAAATTAAATATTTATTACCTCCTCCAAAATAAATACTTTTGATATTTTTAATACCACTTAACTGCAATAAATATTTAATTTCTTTCCTTAAACATGATAACATTCTTGAATGATTCACATTATTACTGAAAATATTTATATAAATTAAAATACAAAAGCAAAATAACAAAGAACAGAATGAAAGAAACTTAAATCTACTTACTGTATATATTTATTAAAATTACAATAAGTACATCTTTTCATACAATAAGGCCACTAGAAAAAAAATTTATTTTATGTTTACTATTTTTTCTGTAACTAAATTGACTGTTTTTTTAAATATTTAATAATATAAAATTTAAATTATTTAATACAACTTATCAAGAGATTATGTAATTTTTGTTTAATTATTAAATTGCATTTGAAATTTACAGAATAATATGGATTCTGTAACAAGGTACAATTGAAAATACTAATAATTATGAATAGTACTTTGAAGTAAATAGAGTATGATAGCTAAATTATATTTTAAATTTGCTTTAATTGATTAAATATAATAAAAAATTCAAAAGAATTTTGGTAATTGCTAAATCTCATGACAACACAGACTTTATGTTCTCATCACATAAATAATATCAATCTTCAACTGAATGAAACCTTCACTTTAAAATGCTTTCAAGGCTATTGCTCCCATAGTCAGTTTAATAAAGCTTTGAAAGAGCCTTCTTGTTAGCAAAAATTAAAAGTATTTTAGTTGATGATTTGTTAAGACTGTTTTTGAAACAAGAATTTTAAATATCAAATTATTTTTTTTTAATTTTGCAACAACATAATTACATTGGTTTCCTTAAATTAAGCAACAAATGTAAAAATTGATGTGACTAAAAAAATATGCACCCAATTCGAATGAAATTTGGCAGTATTCTTTAGCATGCCATATATTATCAATACATAAAATTGCAAAAATATTTTCATACAAGGCATTTACATTTTGTATCAGCTGTAAAAAAAAAACTCACAAATACAGATATCAAAATTAAATACAAAAAATAAGGAGTGTGGTTGCTCTGAACAGCAATGCAGGATCAACTAGTAATGTTCCATGTTATTAACAATGTGACCAATTCCCTGTAGGAAGAATTAAATATAGAGAAATATGTTTATAATAGGCACTATACATAAAATCAATATCCAGCAAGAAACTACAACAATCTACAAAAGAAATGTTTTGTAGTTTCTTGCTGGATATTGGTTTTTGTGTGTAGTACTTGTTTATATATACCCAATCGGAGATGTTGAATTTACATTTATAATAGATCAAACGTTATGCTCAATTATAGTAATACATTTCATTTGAATAATATGTCTAACTTTATAACATTCCAAGAAAAATAAAACTGAAATAATTGTTTGACTTAAACAATAATTATAACAATAAAGTGTTTAGCCAAACACTAATTTCAGTCTTTATGGGAAAATGAATCTCAACAGCAATAATTGGAAAATAAAAAATATATTAATATACAAGGACTTAAAAAAAAAGCTGGCAAGGGCTCTTGCATGACTTTCCTGGCACTCAAATAGAAAAATAAGAGAACCAGGAAAGACGACAATTTTCAATTATACAACACCACAGCACACTGGGAAATAGTTAACAAGGTATCCAGAACCAATAACCGGTGTGCAGATAAACCAAAAATTAACACAAACATTTTCAAACTCCTCCAGAGTTCTTCTTCAGGTAATTCCACATCTTGTTCAAATTTGTATATTCCAAAAAGTTTTTAAGACGTTCCGTTAAGTGACCATTATAACACTCGAAGGAGAACTCTGGCAGAGTTTGAAAATGTCTGCATTAATTTTTGGTTTCTGTGCACACTGGTTATCGGTTCTGGGTACGTTGTTTCAATTATAATTTCTAAAAGTTAAGAGAGGAAAAAAAAAAAGCAAAAACATTGTTTTGGTGTAGGGGTGCTATTTTTGAAAAAAAACTGTAAATGCCAATAAGTAAAATTTGCATTAAGTCTGACCCTTGATTTGTAATCTCCAAAATATGATAGTACCAGTGCCCCAAATGTATTTAGTCCATTGAGTCCTAAGACAAAGTAAAATACAGGCAAACACGTACAAAATTTGTTTTTGAAATCAGGGGACTTTAAAACGTCAAGAAATGCAAAAAAAAGGAGGTCTCAATTTGCGCAATACTTTCCTTCTTAAGCCGGGAAAGTATAATATAATAAAACAATAAAAGTTCTGATGAAACTTATCATTACATTCGTTTACTTTACGTAGATACGTAGCAATATTTCTTACATGAATATAAATTATTGCTTCTCCATTCTCATTTATACGAGATAAAGTGTTTTGAATAATGTGATTTCTTCGAATTCTGAATTGTAAACAACAAAATATTTGTCTATTGAATAATTTTTTAAGAACTGATTTTGTGGTAAAAGCCATGCTTCTGTAGTCACGTTGACCCAGAAAATTCAAATCAAAAGAAACAGCGCACTCTAGTGGATGACTTAGAAATTTAGTATTTATTTAAAAAATTAATCTATTTAATATATTTATTTTTAAATACTTTTAATGATCGTTTAATTACAATAAATGTATNAGAAACAGCGCACTCTAGTGGATGACTTAGAAATTTAGTATTTATTTAAAAAATTAATCTATTTAATATATTTATTTTTAAATACTTTTAATGATCGTTTAATTACAATAAATTTATTCAATACATTGTTATTCATTTTAAATAGTTTTACTCCTTCAATTAGGATCCGTTTCCCGAATATTATCCGAATCGGATCGACCGGGAGCGAGCGGTGATGAGAATTTAAAAAAGGAAATTTCTCAGTTGGCTGCAATGATGTCCATGTACAATCCGTCACTTATACAATAATAATATAAGAGTGCTTTTAAGCACACTTATGCTTTATTTTCACTCATCCCTATTATTAATACCCTCCTTAGATTGAACCATATCGGCGGTCTCTCTTTTCTGTCCTTCACCTTTCATCTGGCTTATCACACCAAAGCTGCCGATAAATATTTTAAACTGAATGAAGACAAAATAATATTCAAATATTATATAAAAATACAATAATTTTGAAACGAAAAACAAAAATTAATAATTCAAACAGTTGACTTGAAAATTTAATAATTGTTTCAATGCTAATAGAGGTTGCGGCCGACGTTTTCATCGCGAAAACGTGTACGTCGGACGTTCAGCGCCGCCTTCCTGTAAGCTTAGAAGTTTGACAATGCCGTTTGATACGTCGAGCATGATTCCACAGACGTTCCCCAAACGCCGTTGTCAAACTTCTAAGCTTACAGGAAGGCGGCGCTGAACGTCCGACGTACACGTTTTCGCGATGAAAACGTCGGCCGCAACCTCTCTATTGTTACAGAAACAATACGAATACGAGTCTTGTATTGTAAAGCCGTTTATTTCATATTGTTTAGAATGTCGTAGGACGGTTAGATTTCGAGTGCCCGGGAGCACGCTTTCGTCTGACGTGGAACCCGGGAGCTCGAATCTAACGATATTTATTATTAAAGGATTGCTAGATACTTAGCGCCAGGTATACCACAAATTACACGCTCCGTCTTACCCGGTTTGGAGTGCAATAAGCTGTCCTCGGCGCCAGGTAGGTATTAGTCCGTCAATCGGAACGAGTTTTAAATTCGGAAACAAATGGATGGACAAGACAGACGACGACGTATCGCTGGTGTTTGCAGAAGAGTGGCGAAAATATAGAAAGACATCGAGGTCTTTGACCGCGACCGTACTGTATTGAGGACGAAGAAGCAGGAATTTCGTTATTTGGACGATTTCGATGGTTTCATTACAACACATCCTTACAAACATCCCTCGCCGTAACATTCACAATTGAACCATTATCTAGTTTGTTCGTCGCATCCAATCATTTACATATCACGCTTCGTTACAGTAAACGACACCGTCACATAACACCAACACTGCTTCCCGAAATCCAACCCCTATGTCCTCGTCCTGGGAAGTGGAAACGTCACTCGTTTTCGAATGGCGGCTAAAGGGGCTCTGGTACACTAAATATACACACACTACAGTTGTCTTAATCTTCCTGTGTAACTTTGTCAACATAGATATTTGCAAAATGCTAAAACATTCTAAAGATATTTTCATTAAAGAGCACGGATGCTGTGTTTAAACTGTTTCATAAGTATAAAGGAATCATTTAATTTGTTTGTTTGTATCGCTATACACTCCTTGGCCGTTCGACCAATTGCTACGAAACTGGATAGTTCTAACTTAGATCATGTCGTATGTACATTCCATCCCAAAATATCTATTGAATTTCTGTGAATTAATTTCTATCTACATTCAATTTTCTGATTTACACGTAGCGCCATAAATCGGCAATAAATTTAGTTTGTCGTGAATTCGGGCATGGCCAACGAGACAGCCACAGTAGTTTTCCGATTTATCTTCACGTTAGTAACACCTATATAGGGTCCAGCTTCTAAACATACTAACGCAGTGTAGGCTACTAAATAACCAAATCCACATATTCAAAATCAGTTTATCTACATACTGAGTTCAGTACTTAAGAATATTGTTAAAAGATAAGCCAAGCACCATTTTTTTCTTCTATTATTCACGTGAATTCGATCAAGCTCACAATTTGGCGGCCGGATGGAACGAGGCCCGACATTCCAGGACAGACTACAAGTGAAAAATCCTTCAAAGAAGCTCGCTCAGATTCTGTTTCACGTTTCCCAGAGCCTGGCATCCTTATTTGTCAGGTTAAAAAAAAGAAAAGAAAGGAAACTCCATGCTGCCAGCTCGTTTATCGGGCACAAACTTGAGACTAAAACTACTTGGGGGACATTTTTAACCGATCGCCATACTTTCCCATAACAGAAGGAAAAGGAAAAGTCTTTTAAATATTAAATTTTTATTATTTAAATACATAATAATTATTAATCCACTACAAATATTAATATAAATGATCATAAATATAAGTTTACTTTTGATAATTACGGAACGAATCCCAAATCACCCAAGGATTGCATCAAAGGTGCTTTATCTACTTCGAACGATTTGGGATACGGCATATTAACTTGATGTTGCATCCATATCAGTTCATCAAAATCATTAATGTTCGTTAATTTTGTTGCTGTTTCCAGAATTTCTTTTTGTTGTTTCAACATAATCTGCCTTTTACCCAAATATTCAATAATATCTTCTTCGGTATCTTGAACATAATTCGTTCCCTGTTTACTACTTTCCACAACGTCTTTAATAACAGATACTAAACCGATTCTTTCGTTTTCTACTTTGTTTAGCTCCTCTCTAATTTTATCTTTACGTTGTATCAGATTTTCTTCTTCTTTAATCAAATACGATAGTTTTCTTTCTCCGTTTGCTGTATTTTCTTTCAACTTCTTAACCGTGTCGACCATATTCGAATGTTCCTTCTGGCATTCTGACATTTGTTTAAGTTTCTCATCTTGAATACGACACTTTTCTTTTAATCTTTTCCATGCTATCAATTGGAGACGATATCTAAAACCTTCTTTGTCAGCAGTTTCTGAATAAGTATTTAAGCTTTCACACAGTTGATTTTTCGTGTTTTTCAGTTCGGAAATTTCATTTTTCGTCTGCGTTAACTTTACCTCTAGTTCTTTTCTTTCCATATCCATTCGAAGATTCTCGCGAAGAGCCAAGAGAATATTTTCTGCAGTACGTTGGTTATAGATGCTTCGAAATTTTTCTCCGACCTCTTCTACTTTCTTAAAAACGTCACTTTTCAATTTGTCGTTCTCTAACATTGTTTGTCGTTCCAAATTTTCCTTTTCTTTTATGAATTTTGCACTGTCTTCATTAATGCTTTCTTTTAGAAATTTTATTTCTTCTTCTATTTTAAACCTGTTTTCTTCAAATTCTTGCAAAGTGCGAAGCTCTTCATTTAATGCATTGTTTTCTATTTTTAAGGCATCTAATTTTATTTGCAACTTTTCTTTTGCATCTATGCTACTATTTTTTAGCTCCTCTTTGTCCCACGCGTGTTGTTTTGTACGATTGAAAAGTTCTTCGCGTAGTTGTTTAATTCTCTCTTTCCCTTCTTCGACTGTAAGGTTTAAAAATGAAATTGTGTCATCTTTATCCTGTTTTTCTTTTTCGAATTCTTTCTGAAAATCTTTAGAAGATTCATCAATTTCTTTGATAAAGCTCTTCCTTCTATCAATCTGATGTTTGAGAGAACTTACAGATATTTCGAAACATTCTTTCTCTTCATAAGTCATTCCAAAAGGCTGAGCGATTATGGCAATTTTCTTCTTCTTTTCCTTTTTTGGAGGCATTTTCTATTTGTAAATGCAATAAATTTTATTTTTTATCGTCAAATTAACTTCGAAATTATTTCTCGTTCGATTCCAACCTACGTTAGATATTAAATTTTCGAACATTCGAATTTCTTATTTTACTTATTCTATTATAGTTAATTATTTTTAATTCATTTAATTAAATAAACCTGATTATTTAAACTAAATAATAATTAATATTTTATATTTAATTATTATTTTTTGGCTCAATCTTTATTACATTCTATTACATTCATTGCCGACCTAAATTTGTACGTATTTTAATTAAATTTAATTAAAATACATACAAATTTAGGTCGGCAATAAATTTCTTCCACGCCATTACGCATTTCCGTTTGGTAGAACCCCCTTTTTATTTTATGACTACGCACTGTGGACAATAAGAAGGCCTATATAATCATACTAATCACGGATTTCGAGTGTGAAGGAAGGGGTTCGGAATATGTCCAGACCATTCCCAAAATATTCCTTGAATTGCTCACCAGGATTCTATCCCGGCTCCCCATATATCCTGTGAAACCCCTTACATTTCTTCACCAAACCTCAAGGTTCCGCAAACCTCAAGGTCCTCTTAAGGAATATCTAAGGTAATTCATGTCATGTCTTAAGATCTCAACTCGTCTTGTAAGTGTCACTAATCTGGATTTAATGTCCACGTCTATTCTTTCTTCTACATAACATGGATGCTGTATAATATCGATGTGTATAAAATCACTTTAATCCGTAATAGTTGATTTTCCCACAGCAACTCCAGTTGGATGACTCAAGACTTTATAATAACAATTTTAACACGGATTGTACTGTACAGTACATATGCATTTCGGGCTGTTGTGACTTCACAGCCCCTCTTTAGTGCTATTAAAGGACAATGGCATGATTAAAAACCCGACATTGTTATTTTTACAATATTACTTACATGTTTTAGAGAGAAAATAATTTAAAACTCCATTATACATTTGAGCTTACCCATGAATACACACAAAAAGATTTTTTAAATGACATAAAATACAATTTACTACAGAAAATTATTACATAAAAACTCAAATCTTACTTTATAATTACATCCAATTTTATGTATCTACTGTTTTTTAACTTGTTGTAAAAATGATGACTACAAGTCGGTTTTTTCTTACGGTTGAAGTACTGTATAAGTGTAACATGTTACAATACAATTTTTAAAAAAATATATCATCATCTTAGATATTGTAATAGTTGAATATTGTGAAACAAGCAAAAGATTATGGCAGATTTTAATGTAAAGGGAATTACTCCATTTATTGTGAGATTAGTTGTATGTGTCGATTGGTTAAAAGACCTAGTAATGCAGGTTAAATTCCAGATACGTATACCGTCATGGCGGTTCACTTCTGATTCCAGCAAAAGGAAACAGTGGGGACGCACGTTCTAATCTAACCTAACCTATTCTAATAATTTGGTTGGTAATAATTATGGTAATTTATTAGAATAGGTTAGGTTAGAACGTGCATCCCCACCCTTTCCTTTCTTTTGTTTGCTGGAATCAGAGATGAGCCGCCATGACGGTATACGTATCTGGAATTTAACCCTCAATTTTGAGTTCGAAGTCCAACAATTTTATCAAACACGGTTTCGAAGACAACATAAAAAAGGTACAATTGTACTTACATTTATATTCTGCCATCTATTTATATAAATTCAAACATAACACTCACTAATGTTCACATCAGTATAACAACCACATGAGATATTACAGTATAGTTCAACACAGACTGAACTTCTAATTATATTGTATGTGGTGGAATGTCCTCTATTAATTGAAACCATTGAGGATCGATCTGAGACGTTAAATTTTCTTTTATAAGTAAATGTCTTTTCCATTATGTAGTCCTTTTGAGTTAATGTTACCCTAGGTATCGAAGATGGCGGCGATCTCCAATTCGGTCGGTGCTTCCGGTCGCCATCTTGTTTGCTCATGCACGCGTGCAAACAAGATAGCGACCGTCGACAATAACCAAAACGCGCTTATATTTATTTATTTATTCTTTTTTTTTTTAAACTAAAACATTTTTAAAACGTAAATTTTCTACTTACTTTTTCCCGTACTTTTTGGTTTCATTTCCTACTTTTGGACCGGAGACGAAAAATAATAAAGTCACCATACTACCTGAAAACCATCGATAACTTTACGAACAGTAAAGGATGAATCATTAACCTCCGGGTGGTCCGTCGGGAGCACGAACAGTCGAACGTCACTTAGTGGAAAACTAAAACGGCGTAGAATGCATTGTAAAAGGCAAGTTTTAACCGACAGATAAACAGTAAAAACAATTNCCATTGTCTGACTGCAAAATACACGGGACACCTATTGTCAAAAATATATCATTCAAATGGTAGGCTACTTCTTCAGCTCGTTTAGATTCCAAAGCACGAAGCAAAATAAACTTGGTCAAGTGGTCTTGGTAGACCATGATAAATTTAAACTTTCCATCAGGTTGAGTCTGAAAATCAATGAGATCCACTTGGCACCTACTGTTCATTTCAGAATGTAAAATTGGCTTAGAAACTAAACCTCTTTTTTTTTTTTTTTTTTTTTTTTGAGTTTCGAAATAACGAAGTTTTACTGTATCGAGGGGGGTCGGACTTAATGAAGATTTTCTTCGTTATTAGCATTTACAAACTCATCCCTACCCTATAAATTAGAGTTTTTACCATTGTATAATAATTTTAAAAAAAAGTTTGTAATAAAATCCCATTACACAATTTTATTTATTTATTATGATTAATGATATAAAGTTATTTTTTAAATAAAAAATCTTCTAACGGCTGAGAATGATACGCAACGAGTTGCTGGATGAAAATTGTAATTCTATTGTTAAGAGAAAAATTACGATGCACAAGGACAAGACGTTGTGACGTTGTCACAATAAATAACTGCTTCTTACTTCTGTTTTTCCTACGTGTATTGGCTTATTTTTACTCCTTCTTATAATAATAAAATAAACAAAAACACGCAACTCTTCGCTTGCCCTTCGTTATTTCCAAACGAATGGCAACCTAGAACTCACCACGGGGAGGTGGCTGCGTCAGAGTTCCACCGAGAGTTGGAAAGAATGCAACTCCACAAGTGATGTTAATCACCAGTTTCATTTGTCCTAACTCACACTTGAATAACATGTGTTTAACGTTAACGATTGAAGAATCGTTAACGCTAAGTCTTATCTTCGCGGTTCCATCCGGAGTCCAACGTTTGCCTGAAAAAATTTCACAATTTTAACGAAAATTGTCCCAGAAATGTTCCAAGTTCAAAAGGAGACACTTACCTCCGAGCGGGCCGACTTCAGCTTAACGATTCTTCTTCTTCTTCTTCTTCTCGGTTCCGTGTTTTCTTTTCCAACGAAACGGCGCAAACAATGGAATCCTTCAACAATTCATTCTAACAATTGGTTACTTTCGACAAATACCCAGCGTTTCTTTATGCAGAGCTCGAGAAGCGCTTTACAGCGAACACACTGAAACTGGTTTCTAATTGGCCAACACTGCTCGTGACGTCATTTCGCTACACTCTTGCTGCATAAAGAAACGCGGGGATATGTCATAACATTAATCGAGTTGAATTGTTTCGCTTTAAAAATTAAAATGTTTTTATTTTCTAATAAATAAAATTATTAAAATGAAGTTTACAGATGTGGAGTGAATTCATTTATTCTAATGTTATCATGTGTTTTAGAAAGTTCAAACAGGAATTCGTATTACACGACCATACATGGATTTTTTTTGGACATGATTCCAATACTTTGCCTTGTTATGCACACATGAAACATCAGTGAAAATAAAACGCATTTTCAATCCACGAGTATTTTCACCATTAAAAAGAAAACAAAATGCAAAAATTAAAAATATAATCATAGATTTTAATGCCATGCCGATAGTTTCACTATTTTAAAATAAAAATTGGCCTCAGTAAGATACCGCGCGACCCAACTGGTACGTTTTAGACGCCATCTGGACGGTCAATATAGACATTGGTGCATCAAAACTATGGTTTTCAAGTGAAATTTTGTTTTTCTTATATTTTTCGGTTAATTTCTCTACATTCCCCTACTGATTGAATAATGGTAGAGGTTCATACAAATTGCATTAGAACAGACCATTTGTATAAATGTAGCACAGTCGACCCCCCTATAACGTGGTAGATACGTTCCACTTTATAAGAATTTCATGTTGTAGGAATCCTTAAACACATGAGCCAATCACAGCCCGACACGTTTGCAGTTTACGAACTACGGCTGTTTGAAAGGTTTTCTTCCATAAAATTAATCGATTCTAGACTAATTCGGCTCAACATTTCCAAAACAAGTATAATTTTTTGGGAATAATCCTTATAAACTATGCTATAAACAAAAAATTGTAGGATTACTTACTGAGTATGGTTCACACTCAATAAGTAATCCTACAATTTTTTGTTGTTAAGTAACGGCATCGTCAAACGAACCGTTCGTCGATGCCGTTACTTAAGCTTGTTTTCGTCGCGGAGCAGCGCACCAAATGGTGGCCGCGTTTTCTAATAAGTTATTTTTCTGCAAAAAGTTCGCTGAACTTTGGAAACATCATTAATAAAAATAATTTTTATGGCCGTTGAATAAGAAATGTTTTTTTCACAAGAAATGTATAAAATTACAGTACTGTTTTAGACTTACAGTACCTGATTTATATACTGTACAGACGATAGTAAACTCAACTTACCTGCCTAAACTCTCCATAGCGTGCAAGTAGTTCGGCTGCTCGTCCACTATTGGTCCAGATTCGACCAATCCTGTCGCGACACGAGTCGGCGATGACGTTTTACCGCATTTTACGAGTCTCTTTTAGCGTCTTTATACGAATACGGTCGCAATTTTTTCGCCGCAATATACGAATCCGCATTATATAAACTCGCGTTATAGGGGGTCTACTGTACTTATGACACCTACCACTGCAGTAGACTTGAGCCCAGATGGGTGGTAAACCCTAAGAATTTTTTCGATGGTTGTCTGTTTGAATTCGTTGGATTCACAACAAGCTTGGCTAAAAAATTCTATCTTACTTGTTAGTCCCCACAGGGCTGAAAGAGTTTTAAAAAAATTACCTGTAGCTTTAATCATTATTTATAAGGAAAAAAATGATTAATATTAGTTAAATATAACAGTAACTTATAGAATACAANAAAAAAAAAAAAAAAAAAAAAACACGAACGCCATTCGAAAATATAACAACATGCATCGTCCGTCTACACCGTAACCGAACTCAAAGTTTGCATAATTCTTCCGAGCGGAAATTTTTGAAGAAAATTTGCATACGAAACCGTCAGTATGATAAGCGCCTTCTATATTTCATTTCTAAACGCGCATGCCGTCGAGGTTACCGGAAGCGCCGCCATCTTCGATACCTAGGGTAACATTAACCATTGCGCCAAATAGATTTTGTATAGATTTTTTTTTTTTTTTTTTTTTTGAGTTTCGAAATAACGAAGTTTTACTGTATCGAGGGGGGTCGGACTTAATGAAGATTTTCTTCGTTATTAGCATTTACAAACTCATCCCTACCCTATAAATTAGAGTTTTTACCATTGTATAATAATTTTAAAAAAAAGTTTGTAATAAAATCCCATTACACAATTTTATTTATTTATTATGATTAATGATATAAAGTTATTTTTTAAATAAAAAATCTTCTAACGGCTGAGAATGATACGCAACGAGTTGCTGGATGAAAATTGTAATTCTATTGTTAAGAGAAAAATTACGATGCACAAGGACAAGACGTTGTGACGTTGTCACAATAAATAACTGCTTCTTACTTCTGTTTTTCCTACGTGTATTGGCTTATTTTTACTCCTTCTTATAATAATAAAATAAACAAAAACACGCAACTCTTCGCTTGCCCTTCGTTATTTCCAAACGAATGGCAACCTAGAACTCACCACGGGGAGGTGGCTGCGTCAGAGTTCCACCGAGAGTTGGAAAGAATGCAACTCCACAAGTGATGTTAATCACCAGTTTCATTTGTCCTAACTCACACTTGAATAACATGTGTTTAACGTTAACGATTGAAGAATCGTTAACGCTAAGTCTTATCTTCGCGGTTCCATCCGGAGTCCAACGTTTGCCTGAAAAAATTTCACAATTTTAACGAAAATTGTCCCAGAAATGTTCCAAGTTCAAAAGGAGACACTTACCTCCGAGCGGGCCGACTTCAGCTTAACGATTCTTCTTCTTCTTCTTCTTCTCGGTTCCGTGTTTTCTTTTCCAACGAAACGGCGCAAACAATGGAATCCTTCAACAATTCATTCTAACAATTGGTTACTTTCGACAAATACCCAGCGTTTCTTTATGCAGAGCTCGAGAAGCGCTTTACAGCGAACACACTGAAACTGGTTTCTAATTGGCCAACACTGCTCGTGACGTCATTTCGCTACACTCTCGCTGCATAAAGAAACGCGGGGATATGTCATAACATTAATCGAGTTGAATTGTTTCGCTTTAAAAATTAAAATGTTTTTATTTTCTAATAAATAAAATTATTAAAATGAAGTTTACAGATGTGGAGTGAATTCATTTATTCTAATGTTATCATGTGTTTTAGAAAGTTCAAACAGGAATTCGTATTACACGACCATACATGGATTTTTTTTGGACATGATTCCAATACTTTGCCTTGTTATGCACACATGAAACATCAGTGAAAATAAAACGCATTTTCAATCCACGAGTATTTTCACCATTAAAAAGAAAACAAAATGCAAAAATTAAAAATATAATCATAGATTTTAATGCCATGCCGATAGTTTCACTATTTTAAAATAAAAATTGGCCTCAGTAAGATACCGCGCGACCCAACTGGTACGTTTTAGACGCCATCTGAACGGTCAATATAGACATTGGTGCATCAAAACTATGGTTATCAAGTGAAATTTTGTTTTTCTTATATTTTTCGGTTAATTTCCCTACGTTCCCCTGCTGATTGAATAATGGTAGAGGCTCATACAAATTGCATTAGAACAGACCATTTGTATAAATGTAGCACAGTCGACTCCCCTATAACGTGGTAGATACGTTCCACTTTATAAGAATTTCGCATTGTAGGAATCCTTAAATACATAAGCCAATCACAGCCCGGCACGTGTGCAGTTTACGAACTACGGCTGTTTGAAAGGTTTTCTTCCATAAAATTAATCGATTCTAGACTAATTCGACTCAACATTTCCAAAACACGTATAATTTTTTTGGGACTAATCCGTATAAACTATGCTATAAACAAAAAATTGTAGGATTACTTACCGAGTGTGCACCGTTCGACGACCCCATTGCTTAAGCTTGTTTTCGTCGCGGAGCAGCGCACCAAACGCCGGGCGCGTTTTTTAATAAGTTATTTTTCTGCAAAAAATTCGATGAACTTTGGAGACATCATTAATAGAAATAATTTTTATGGCCATTGAATAAGAAATGTTTTTTCACAAGAAATGTATAAAATTACAGTACTGTATTAAACTTACAGTACCTAATTTATATACTGTACAGACGATAGTAAACTCAACTTACGAGCCTAAACTCTCCATAGCGTGTAAGTAGTTCGGTTGCTCGTCCACTATTGGTCCAGACTCGACCAATCCTGTCGCGACACGAGTTGACGATGACGTTTTACTGCATTTTACGAGTCTCTTTTAGTCTCTTTATACAATTACGGTCGCAATTTTTTCGCCGCGACATACAAATCCGCATTATACGAACCCGTTTTATAGGGGTCTACTGAAGTTAAGACACTTACCGCTGCAGTAGACCTGAGTCCAGATGGGTGGTAAACCCTAAGAATTTTTCCGGTGGTTGTCTGTTTGAATTCGTTGGATTCACAACAAGCTTGGCTAAAAAATTCCCTCTTAGTTCCCACAAAGCTGAAAGAGTTTTCAAAAATTACCTGTAGCTTTAATCATTATTTATAAGGAAAAAAATAATTAATAGACTATTAGTTAAATATAACAGTAACTTATAGAATNCTGAAAGAGTTTTAAAAAAATTACCTGTAGCTTTAATCATTATTTATAAGGAAAAAAATGATTAATATTAGTTAAATATAACAGTAACTTATAGAATACAATAATCTGTATGTGATGCAATAGTTAACGGAGGTTTAATGTTATCAATATTAATGGCTATCAAAGAGAGCACACATATAAAATATTTTATTGATCATGAATGAATTTTAATTAATAAAAGTGGCAAAAGATTGTATGAGATACAAGATACTTTACATTTAAAATTTACCTAAATTTCCCAAAATCTACGCAACTAAAATTCCCTAAATCTGGGACAAATCTGTAGATTTTCGTGTCTGGTGTCCACTCCAGACATTAAAATCGTGAGAGAAAGAGAACCAGATTAACTATAATGAACTTCCGATTTGTACCGCAAGTCACGTTATTTCGATTCAAAAATTTTGCCCCGAACGGAATTAGATATATAACCGGCACGACTCTATTTCTAACAGGAAAAGTATGATTTACAGGGGCAAAACACTACTATATTCCAGGCAGGCAAGTATTGTACTACCTCTCGCAGTAATGGCATAATGGCGTGCCTATTACACGTTATATCATTGTCGTAATAATTTAGTGAATATAATATACATTTTCAAAAATTATATCCTTTTTTGTAAAAGTTATATTTAGTTAATTACTTTGTTAATTTTTTCCAATAGATGGCGCTACACGTAAAGACAGCAATCAAATGTATACAGAAATTAATTAATCGATACATACAAATTCAATCAATAATTTGGGATGGGATTATGACATTATCTAAGTTGGAAGTATTTGAACGTAACTGCCGAGTTTCATAGCGATTGGTCGTACGGTATAGGCATGCATACCGAACAAAACAAACAAACAAGGGTCCTCGTGTATATAGATTAAATTTGAACGGAAGACAAGTGATAATTAAAAGCAAAAAAACATTTGAAAATTATTTCCACCCTGTGGGCACTAAGAGAGACTTTTTAATAAGCACATTATGGGTTCGGCCAGGCCCACAATGGGGCGACCGCATTGTGAGGGATGAAAAATCCTTGGGGTTTTGACCCGTACGGGTTTATTTCCGAGTCCTCCAGAGCGGTAAGCTGACATCTCAACCGCTCGGCCATCCGGCCGTGTATATACTGTATCTACAGTATTACTATCGCGCATGTTTATAACTTTAGAAAATTTTCAGAGTGACATTTTCAAATGTAATTACTTCATCAAAAGTTACTTACTTAATTAAAAATTATTATTATTAATTTACAAATACAAAATAAATTAAAAAAAAAAAAATCTTTTTTGTAGCCAGATGGCTCTGTCGTCGTCGAGAATAGTTGGTGTGTTAATGTTGTTAGATTCCGTGTTTCGAAGTCTCTATTTTATGATTTAAATTTATTGTTAAATATCAAAAGCACAATCATGGGTCGAAGATCCATTAATACCACTAAAAGTGGTAAATATATGAATCCAACCGATCAAGCAAGTAAGTGATATTATTTTTATTGTTTTATTTACAGAATGACAAATATACCAGTTCGATTTCTTTAAGAACGACACGAAATTTCAATCTTTAATTGCTATATGTGCGTATATAATAATTATATACGTGTATGTGTATAAAGAGAAATTATATTTTATCCATAATATAACTTCGTTGTACGAATGAGAGATCGAACGTTTTGATTTCAATATAATTTGGCACAAATTCAGCTTGAATGTGGTCCTACCACCTCATTCAAACTGAAGGCCCAAGGGGGTTTGTCAGGCTCAAACATTTCGTTCAAAACTGCAATTTTATCTAAGTTTTAGGGGCTCACCTATGGCCGAGCAGTTCCCCGAACACTGGGAGTGTTCGGGGAATTTCTCGTGGGAGTTTGGTGCCTGTCCGGGACAGGCTGGCAACGTGGAGTTTTCTGGATTTTCTCCACGTCTGTAATGCCCGAATAGGAGCCAATTACCCTTAGAAAGACTTCCCGGAAGGCATTCCCTCTAGGCAGATTGCCCAATTGTTGCATCGCCATAACTTAACTAAACTAAACAAACAAAGAAACCAAACTTTCAGGTAGAAGTTATTTGGTTTATAGAGTAGTGGCATAGGTAGTCAACTGTTTAAAGCTGTTTTGGACTTTGATATTTTTATTATGATGTGTAGTAACATGGAAAGCAAAATTTATATATGAAAATGATGTTTTGTTCTGTACTTGCTGGAAAAAAATTTTTATTATTAGGCCCTTGTTTACATTATAAAAAATAATTCGATCCTGGGCTGTTCATCTAGTAGTCGACATGTTGTGTGATTGTTTTTTTTTTTTTGTGGTTTTAGGCCCCTTACCGCTCAGAGAGCACAAAGAGGCCAATGTGTGATTGTTTGTGACGGTAGACGACTGAGTTTTCCTTTGTCGATAGTCTGACAAATGTGGCGACTGCAAAAGGATGAGTGAGCTCTATAATGGACATTATCTTCTAAATATCCGACGATGCCTTGCTAGGTGGTTGACTACCAGAAGGAGTGTCATGCAATAATTTTCCAATAACTGTGAGTGAGGCATACTGTTATTTTTGTGTCATTGAGAATGGGGTTGTGTCTGCCTTCAAAGATGGCTTGCCTAAACTGCTCCGCTGGACTAATAATGTATGAATTTTGGTTTGTGTTCGAGTAATGGAAGAGGTTGACAATAGGAGCTCCAACTCTATATACATCTATAAATGAATGATCTAAAAGTAACTTCTACTCAAATTATTATAATTGTCATTATTTAATGAAAGTTAACATTTTTTTTCCTCCTGTTTAAAATGTTTTCAGAATTTTATTATTAAAGCTTCAGAAAGAAAAAAAAAAGTAATATGAAAATCACATGTTGTATGAAATACAGCATGTGTATCTGCTTATTGTAATTGTGGACATTACAAAATTAATGCATCTCAAACATAATTTAAAATGTGTGTACTTCAAGAGTTATGACAGTGACTCCATGCCAAGTAAAAAGTCACTGACTGACTATATGTACAGGAATGAAAGTTGCCAATTTTTGGGGGTTGATTTCTCTGCTCCCAAATGCTAAAAGTAATTCTGAATATCTTGTTTGAAAGATAATTGTTTCCTTAGGAAGTGTGCAAAATTTCACGTTTCTCCATAAGGAGATTTCTGAAATATAAGCAATTGAAAAGTGTAAACATTGCCAAAAAAAGCTGTATTTTCTTCTTTTTCCTTCATACAGAACTGCAGATACTTTTAGAGAAAAATTACTGGGTCTAGAAAGCTCAAATTTTAAGCCTTTATCGTTATCAGTGAAATGCTCACAACACTTTCAAGTTGATATGTGAAAGTTTACAGGGTTCCTTTAGAGCTAATATACTTTTATTGCTTAATTTCTTGCTTACAAGGATAAAATTGCATTGAAAGAAATGATTTTCATTCAAAATGTTATCCAGAATAATAAAAGCTCAAATTTATGTGAATTAAATCTTTTTATAACAAGTTTAATAATGGTGTATTGAAAGCATTTGGTTGCCATACACTTATCGAACTATACAGTATGTCATTTTAAGTCTTGATGTAATAACACAATCATTAACCAAAAAGTGCAAAGATATGCTTGGCACTTCAAAGCAAAATGTAGAAAACAACAATAAAAATCTTGTACATATTGCTTTCAAGCACCAAGCTTATGTTTACCAAAGAAAAACTCCTAAGAAAAAAATTTGACTGTCATCTAAATTGTCATAATTTTTTACTTGACACAATTTGTTTACATCTCAGATGTTTTTGTTTGGATTATAGTCATATTTTATTGTTATAATTATTGTTATTTTTGGGTAAATAGCATGAAATGATAGCTTAAAAATGTCCAAACCAATGCTTTAAATGTTAAATATTAATCATTTCAATCATTATACCTCTGTATTGAGAGCAAATAAATTTTTGGCATTATATTACTAAGACATACTGCATATATTACAAGACAGTATTGCAAAAACAGGCAAACAACGCTGGATAAATTACTATTAATTAATAATAATAATAATAATAATTTAAAAATATACATATATAACATGAAGATTTTTATTAATTGTTTTAACCTGCCTTTTAATGTTAGTCAATAAAACTAGGATTTCTACTAATTGTGATAGTATTTACTTACTTTGCTTAATGTTGTTGGCAGTGCAAAGCCAATTGTTATGAAATGGTAGGCTAAATTTTAAACAAATGGGTCATTGTTAAAAAAAAATTCTTGTAAGATTATAACTTATAAAGTGTACAAACTCAACAGTCAAATGGTGTACATAACAATAAGTTTTAAATTGTTTTATTGAAAATATTTCTACACATTTTATAGTGTTATAGTGTTGTATACATTACTTTTTTAGCCACATCTAATAATGTGCCAGGTTTATTTTATCAAGAGCAAAAAATTTAGTCAGTTTAATGTAAGATTCCTCCCATGAATGGGAATGGAAATGAAATTTGTATAGTTTGTGATCATTCAATTCTCAACTTCAGGCCATAAATGCATTGTAGGCACATTTCCTATTTTTACTGCTATTTCTGCAAGAGAAAACTGAGGATTCAACTCTAAAATATATGATTAATTAAGAGACATGATTAAAATTCATAAACATTTATTCAAAAGGATTTTGAAAATGTCTATGAATAAAATTTGAAAGTAGATAATAACAAGAAGGAATTAGATAATATATGGTAATTGAAAAGAAAAATTAGACTTACATAATATCTTATAAAAAGACCAAAAACCATCACTAACTATATTATTAATCATAAATTTCGAGATCAATATTTATATTTAAACTAATAAAATTTGTTATAAGCAGATAACCTATATTCTTAAATAAGTAATTGGTGTTTATTTTAATACAATATATCAAATAATTATTTTATATGCTTGAATTTTGTGAAAATTATATGAGATCTTGAAAATTGACATCATCCTGAAAGCATTTAATTATTAAAATAAACATTTAAGGATGAAATTAATTTTATTTGGCTTTAACTTATTTTTCACTTCTTTTTATAATGTAAAAAATTCTTCATTTTAACATATATACAGTGGGTGATCGATTAACAAACATAATTCGTTCCAAGACTTTGTTCACTATCTGAATTGTTTGTTAATTGATTATTGATTTACCATAAGTTTTTATGGGAATTTGATTAATTTGTTCTGGAAACTCCAAAAAATAAAAAAATATATACTTTCTTACTATGTTTATTTATGTGTAACTAGCAGATAAACCTGGCATTGCTTGGACAAAAAGTAACGATAGCAAAGATTAAGATTATTACATTACAGCCAATCTTACTTATGTAAGAATTAGGTTCCCCTGTTTCCAGACTAATTAGAAAATTTTTAGATGGGTCTAAAATTATGTTTGATTTCCCGCAAAAACACAAAAAACCACATCTTCGCCTGTAAATCTTGCATGTTGCTTTCTCTTAACACTTCCATTGTTAACACTTCTATTGTTACTTAACACGTTCATTGTTGAAGCCTTAATCCTGTCCCTTTCCCCGCGGAGGGGAATTTTGAAAAATTCCTTCTTAGTGTGCGTTTTTGTGATGTACCCTAAACGTGTACCAAATTTTAAGTTTCAACTCCTAACTGCACTGAAATGCTAAATACACGCGTGCCACTTATCGTAGGAAAAATGTACTATGCCAGAAACTTTCGCGGGAGTGTATTAAACAACTTCCCAAAGTTTCATAATGGTGTAGTAATGCATGGAGGACACACAGACATACATTCGTTTTTATATATATAGATAATAAAAATACATATATACAGTCTTGCATTTTTATTAGTCATGTTTTTTCTGTTTGTGGGGGTTAAAGAATCTGTCTAATGTCAATTGCTTTTCTCTCATCTTCAGGATTTTTCAGAAGTAATTAATAGCATTATAATTGTGGAGATCCCTAAGCCTATTAACCTCAATCTGATTGGATGTCATTCTAAGACCATTGTTCTGATATCCTTCCTCTTCTTCAAAAGATGTTTAATAGCAGATATTGGCATTAATCCTCTTTTTCAGAAGAAAACATATCTCGCTGAGTTTCTTGGTGTTCTTCATTCAAAAGTTCTTGGCATTCTTCTGTTGTCAGGTTCCATTTTGAGCTCTTCAATATACTTTATTTCTTAGATGTGATTTTTGTTACTCTGTTAGCTGCTAGTCTTTTTGATTATACTGTATCTTTCTTAGATAAGATTGAACTGCGGCCTACTGTAGGACTACTGTTCAAGCCATACTGCCCAGCAACATCAGACATCTGCCCACTCTCTATCTTTGCTATTATACTTTGAAAATAAAAACTGATGCAAAACTTAATGAGTGCCCGCTTGACAGTCTTGTGAATACTATAAAAAAATTCTTTCTGTCAGAAAAATAAAAGGCTGGAATTACAAGGGAGAGTTTCAAAGTTTGGATGAATACTATCTGATCAGTATATACCGGGTTGAGTGTCGATGTCTCCCTCACTCCAAAAAGTTTTGAATTGTTGCATGAAGACAAGAGAAGACCAATCGGTATTCATTATTTTACGTCACTTTTTGTATTTGTTCTGTGAAGTGTTTGTTATCTCAACATGTGTTTGTTGTTTGAACATAAAAATCTTTTGCAAAAGTGTTGATAATCTGAACTGTTTATTAACCAATCACCCACTGTATTAATGTAAGTGGAGAATTTTCAGATTTATTTTAGATTTTTCAATCATTTTCCACTCTTAAGGTTGATGTCTATTAATTAATGAATGTACTATGCAGATAATGTAAATCATTAATTTTTTAAAACTAAACTTTAGAAAATATTCAATAAAATCAGAATTGGAAATTGTATTGGAATCAGGAGAATTTTGGTATTGTCTCATCACTAGTCTGTACATACCTAGCTCTAAGCAAACTGTTTATTTGTTAAATGTACTGATACATTTATGTGACAAACATGTTGAAATTCAAATTTTTCTTATAACAATTCGTTAAAATTTTAATGGTTAAGTGAGTAACTGTTAAATTTATAATAATTTTTTTCAATTCATTTAACATTTAAGAAAATAAATTACTTTCAATGCTGTGGCTCAGTTTAAAATTGCCAGGTTTCATTCCTTCTCCCGTCTCATTGATCAACATGTACTATTCATTTATTAAGATATTTTTATTTTACTTTTCTGCTGAATTGATATTTCAAATTAATTCGGTTGTCTGTCAAAATTATTCTATATAATATAACTTTTGGAAGAAGTCTATAAATAACTTTTTATTCTCACTTATAATAACTTCTTATGAAACTTATATAATAATATCTTTTCTTAAAGATTTACAACTGTAAGCTTACAGTTTACACATTAAATAAACCTCATAAGAAATTATTACAAGTGAAAATAAAAAGTTATTATCTTATGCAAACTGTTAAAATTTACCAGAATATTTTAAGAAAAATAATGAAGTTGCAGTAGAAATGCATGCTCTATTAATGGAAATTGTGTTGGTTTAGTTATCATTGTCATTCAGCAATAGCAGATCCAGAAACCTTTAGAGGGGATGCAAAAAGGAAACGGTATGATTTACAAAATTTTTTACTATCGTGGATATCCCTGGCTTTACCTGGAAAAATCTTCTGAAGGTGGTGCAGCTGCATCCTTCACAGTACACTCCTAACATCTATCCCTGTTGTTCAGTAAAATCTATAATTATTTTCCTGGCTGTTGTATATAGCAGAGGGAAAGTATGGCAGTCGGTCAAAAAATAATCTCTCAAGATTTTTGCATTTTTGGAGTTGGGATTTTGAAAAATTGAGAAATGCAAAAAAAAATTAGGTGTAATTTCTGTGTGTATGTGTGGGACATGATTTTGTTCATCCTATTTAATGCTTAATAACTCCTGTGCTTTTAGTCAAAAATTTCTGAAATTTTTCAGGGAAGTTTGTGTATTAGGGGATTGATGCTATTAAATTTTGGTGATTAGAGGTCGGGGGACGGGGAAATAGAGGAGGTCGTGTGTCATATCTCGAGTAGGATCGAACTTAATGACAATTTTACTGATTATTAGCATTTACAAGTTTTTATAAAATTCATTCCTACTCTCAAAATTAAGCTTTTTATCATTTTATAATAGTTAAAAATATGAAAAGTTTTTTAAAAATAAAATATGATAACAGATGGTGCCACCAAATGTTGCGGGAAAGTTAAGCAATTTGTAGCTAGATTATATTGCAAAACTTAATGGTGAGCAAATTGGTTATTTTTCTTCTACTGAGTTAAGATTTATCAAATGGTATTATTTTTTATATGGCATTCTAAAAATTCACTTGATAATCTTATAAATGGTAGATAATATTTTCCACTACAACTTAAATGTACCAATTTAGCTGAATGGTGCACACCCAAATTCAAAAGTTGACAGAATTGGATAAGTTAGCTGCAATAGCCTAGGACTTAAAACTTTATATTTTAGATTTGGGGCAATGGGAAAATTATTAGGAGATAATACATATTAAAAGTTGTGATAAAATACTCTTATTACAACTTTTAATCTATTAAAAGACATTTATAGTTTACTGGAGCTTGCATAGTTTTAAATAAAAATCATCTTTTTTATTTCTTCTCACAGTTCTTCTCTTTTAATTTTTGCTCATCATTAACTTTTTATAAAATAATTACTGATTTTTACCAAATAACCAATGTTCCCTCTAAGCTGTGTGGCTGCGCACTGCTCAAATTGTTGCTGCGCACAAGAATTTGTGTGTCGCGCAGGCAAGCATGCACACACTGATTTGAATTGTTGTTTACTTATTTCTCATTCTGTCTGCAACATGATTATTTCTGCGTATATTTTGATTAAATACATTAAATCATTGACAAAAGATAATATTTTGTATAAAAGTATGTTTTAAAATGAATTTTAATCTACTTTATAATTAATTATTTTAATTTTTATAGGAAAAAATAAGATTTTATATATATGCTCAGAAAATTTTTTTGCTTAGAGAAGTATATGTTCTGCTCATCTACAAAAAAATATTAGAGGGAACTTTGCAAATAACTCATGGGTTTTATTTCTTTGTCATTTTTGATACGTTATAGCTTGTACAGTACAGTACATATAAGGTGATCATAATTAAAATAAAACTATTAAGTATTCTGTAGAACTGGTTGTGCTGCATAGTGCAAAAATCGCCACTTGGTGATATTTTTATTAAAGTGGCAATAAAAACTCTACTCTGCTTGTTTCAACATTGTGTGAAATTGAATCACAAATCACACTTCAGGATAAACAGCAGAAAGTCTAGCTCCCATGCACCACACACCTAGAGATTTCATGATGTCATATGGCAAGTTCGGGCAAAAAATTAAGAAGTGACATAGAGAACCAAAGACAGTTTTCTGCAATGCTGCCCAGCATTTGCAGGCTGGGATTTTTTATCAATTGACAAAATTTGAGGAAATTTTTTGGAGTGACTTTTTTACTTTAATCTTTTTTTAGTAGGCTAAACAAAAATTTTGACATGATAAAACCTGTAAAATACTGTTTAAACACCATGATCAAATATATTATTTGGAATTATTCATTAAAAATTTCTTCAAAAATGATTCCTATTGCTAACAAGCAAAGGGCCAGACTTGGTGAGAATATAGCCTTAAGCACAAACAGCTCCTTGTCCAAAGAATAGGACCCACTTCTCAAGCATTTTCCAAAAATGTACCCCTGAAAATTTAGTGTTTATCTTATAAGTCTTTGAAAATTTCATGTCTTTGAGTGACAATAGCTGAGTGGATTTAGCAAAAGCATACATATAGTCTGACATCCTAAATGTAATAGTGTCTTCAGCGGCAATAACAGACAGATCAAAGACCCCAGCAATCCTGCAGGAAGTAATCTGGTGTTACTGGATACTAAAATGGCATCTATCTGATGAAGAGATACTGTCATCAGAACCTAACAAATTATATGACAAACTGGTTGATATTTAAATTCCAAAACCTCAAAACAGGATAACAACAACAACATAATACCCAAATAACATAATCAAAAACAATTTTCGAAACTAAAAGTAAGCAACAATGCCAAAACATTCTTCTGGAGGATCCATCATAACTATCTGCCTACAAATGCTTGGAAAAAAACAAATGATTAATTTCCACTGTTCTATATGCTAATGCACTCATACATAAAAGATATGGGAATTCTTGGAAAATTTCAGGAATATTAAAAAAACTAACAAACATAAACAAACTCCAATGGCTTCATAATGTGCAAAATGAAGTAAATTATGCTTGGAATTATACAGGTCTCTGAAATGACAAACAAACTAATAATCCTACAAACTGCAAAAGATGGATTGTTGGAATGCAACTAACTTAACTATATTGTATATTTTTCTCTTTAATTCAATGAAACAAAAATGCAACATTGTTTTGAAATGTATGCAGTCATTTGCACTGCAAAAGCGATATGTCTCACTGAACTGCAAGAACATTTATGAAACTGTTCTGTAAATCAATGTAAATATTTCGAGAAAAATAAAAACAAAAGAAGTGGATTTTGTTTCTTTTTAATATTATTATTTTATTGTTTTTCACATCATTAGCATTATTATTACTACTATTATTATTCATGTTTAAAGCTTATAAAACAAGAAATTAAAAATTGTGACATCATTTCCTGTTTAGTGAAAACAATCCTCTTAGATTTAACTCTTTTGCGTCATGAAATAAGACTTCTATTTCTTTACATTTATTTTCACATATTTTACATACAAGCGAATAAGCTTCAGACATTACTGCACATGGATGAAAAAGACAAGGGATATGAAATAAGCATAGCATAGTCTCAGCGTTTTATTTTTTTTAAATTGTTAATATTATGGACAATTTCCTCATGCACTCATTCAAATATCATAATACAGTAGAACCTCGAAAACTCGGCCTAATGTGGACCGAAGGGTGGCCGAGTTTGTGAAAATGCCGGGTTATTGGGAATGGGGTTAAAAAAGGATAAGTATGCGTGTTTCCTCAGAAAATACTGTACTGTACTTGTATGTATTGTTTGCTTGAGAATACAACAGAGAATAAACTGCCCAAATACCCTTAAACAAAGAAAAAGTACATACTTTATGAAGGCATAGAGCCTTTACTACATGAAAATGAAAATTAATGAATACACTGTGTACAGTAATTTACCTGATAAGACAGACCTCAGAAAAATACTTTATGAGAGCTTTTATACTTTTATAAAGCTGTCTATAATGAAAATTAATTAACTAAGGATTTTTTTGCCCTGCCAGGGTGTGGCCGAGTTATCCGGAGTGCTGGGTTATCGAGAGCCGAGTTTTCGAGGTTCTACTGTACCACCATATCTTAAAATAAATATGAAGAAATAAAAATTTTACTTGACAACATAAAAGAGTTAATCAACAGAGACTTGTTTTCACTAAACAGTAAATGACATCACAATTTTTAATTTCTTGTTTTATAAGCTTTAAACACGGAGAATAATAATAGTAATAATGATGTGGTAAAGTAACAATGTTACACATAAAATAAAATAATAATGTTACATGTAAACAAAAACTAAAGTTTAAACCTACATTATCTAGCTTGAGTGCCTTGTATCTTATCCACTTGACTATTGCCACTTAGAGATGGGAAACTTTCAAATACTTACAAGATAAATGTTAAATTCAGGGCTGTGGAGTCGTGTAAAAGTGTACCGACTCCGACCATGGACAGACTTGTTACCGAAATAGGCCTGGAAATTCTGATGTAATCACGTGATCTCAGACTAAAAGATTCAATAAATAGAGTTCTAATAAAGATAGAACGTAAAAATGTGTCTTTTCCAAAGCTAAAAGACTTCTCTAAGTAATGACAGTCAATATATAAATATGTATTCAATAATTTTTACTTTCTCAGCTGTTATATATAATAGAAAGTGTAGCGATTGGCCAAAAAATGACCCCTCCCAAATTTTTACACTTCTGGACTCAGGACATCTTCAAATATTGAGATATGCAAAAGATAACGGTTTTTTTCCTGTATGTATGGTTGTTAGACTGTATGCGGGACACCCTGTATGATCACCCTGTTTTGAAGCCTGATAAGTTTTGTGGTTTTTAAATTTGAGTCAGATGGTTTAACACAGGTAGGGGCGGATCTAGGTTTTTCGGGAAATAGGGCTTATTGAAGTCCAATGGGGCTCCATTTTTACTAAACCTAATCTATTAACTATTTTTTACTATACAATAAGTGCTCGTTGTTAATGAAGAAGTGTTAAAAATTTATGATGATAATTAAATTTTGGATCCTTGACATTTAGGGACCCAGGGCTTAAGCCCTATTAGTCTGTGTATAGATCCACCCCTGAACATAGGCATTATTAAGCTTCAAAATGGTTGATCTAAATTGTGCCCCCATACACATTCTAACATCTCAGGCAAGAACATCTTAATGGGTTCTATTGTACTATTATAAAATGACAACAAGCTTAATTTTGAGGGTAGAGACAAGTTTTATAAAAAAAAAATTGTGAACACTAATAACGAGTAAAATATTCATTAAGTCCCACCAAACTGGAGATATGACACACGACTCCTTCTATGTCTCCATCCTGTCTATCTTTAATTAAGAACCAAAATTTAATAGCATTAATGTCCCTTTATACACAAGTTATTGTGCCAAATTTCATGTTTTAAACTTTATTCATTCTGAGATATTATATAATACCTCAGAACAGAAGAAAGAAATTAAACAAATTAGATGCCAGCACACATGAAGTTTCCCCTTTTATTTGACATTTTTTGGGTTCAGGAGGTTTCCAAACATGTAGATTGCAAAAAGTTCAGAAGGTCAAATTTGACACAATTCCAATACTTTTCTGTTTTATATACATAACAAGTTGGAAGGTAAAAAGGAGTCAGAATTGGTGGACTTTTGACAACTCCAACTCCGACTAAAACACCAAAACTCCACGACTCCGACTCCACAGCCCTGATTAAATTTTCTGAGACCCATTTTTTGGAAATGCTTGAGAAGTGAATCCTATTATTTGGATGAGGGACCGTTTGTGTTTAAGGCTATGTGCTCATCAGATTTTGTTCAAATTGAAGACCCAAGCATCTGATCCTCTCCTTGTAAGTGACAGATTAAGATGTTACTTTTGCTTTCTAGATGTCAAACTGATAAGGCTACCAGCACCTGCATTAATTAGTAAATAATACTGGTGGTGATAAATAATTTGAAGTGATTAAAACAAATATTAAAACTGGTGAATGGTTGGCGATATTTTAAAATTTTTCAGAGCGATCTCTGCTAGAGGGATCACTCTGGAAAATTTATTAGTCCAAATACAACCAAATATTGTAAGCTGATGTTTTAGGACATGTTGAAGATATTTCTGTATAAAAATCAAAGCATTATTTTGTGATTTTATTTTTCTTTGGGGTGCTGTAGTTTGAGTGCTCTTATGGAGCCACCACTGGAGCTATATATTATAGTAAATACATCTTATAAAAATTGTAGCGCATAAAATAGAGACTTTGTTTAATTGGAATAACCTTTTTATAATGGATTTTAGAAATTCCAAATAATTAAGATAATTGCTTTTATTAAATTTTTTTACAGATTATCAATATCATTGAATTCATTCAATTATATTTTGAAAGTAACTTATATCCTTCCTAGGACTATCTTCAAAATATGTACAAAGTTTCGTAAAAATTAGTTCAGCTGTTCTCACATGATACTTGAACAAAAAGACAGACGTTTTATATAAATATAGATGTTCCATTTTGTTCTAGTATTTGATAAAGAATTCTATAGTTGTCCTATTTGGAACGGACATTAAAAAATGTCCAAAAGAACTTAGTCTATACTGTTATGATGTTTATTCCATTAATAGCTGAAATTTAGTGTCAGAATATTGATATTATGGAGCATGTTTTTGAAAATGAAATAATGAATTTATTAAAAAAATACTTATAATGAAAATTAATATTAAAATCTCCTAAAATATAATAGATATAATTGTTAATTTAAAAAAAAGCAAAATATAAAATTGAATGAATATGAAGTATATAAATATTTCTATATTTAAATATTATGCTGATATCTAATCATAATTTTGATGTTTATATTGTAAATATAACATAAAAAAGCATTATTAAAAACAAAAACTAAAATTATTTTTAAATATATTTATATATAAATCTTTACTTTTTGTAGGATTAAGTTTATTTTCTAAAATATGAAATCTTTAAGATATTAAATATTGATATTTTTTAATAGGAAAAGAAGCCAGAAAAAGAGAATTAAAAAAGGTAAGTTAATAAAAATAACAACAACAATGAACAAAAGAATTAGAGAAACTCTGACAACACAAAAAACATTAACATGACATAATAAACACCATCCTAAATCCTCCATAGAAAGGCTGATTCTTCTATGTAAAGAAGAAGGACCAGGTCTCACAGATATAATAAATGTTATCAACAAACAAATACAAATATTGCAAGAGTATTTCTAGAAAAACAAGAAACATCACAATTACACACTAGCAATAACTCTTCCAGATAAAATAATACATTGTTAAAACTATACAAAACTGACTTGGTCATAAAACATACATAAAAGATGGATATCATTAAACAGTCTATGACTGGAAGGAGCTCCATGAAAAGGAAAACCGTAATCTTAGCTAGGATCATGTTGAAAAACTTTCAAATTGTTAGATGGCTTAAAATAAATTTGCCAGGATGAATTCACAAATAGAAAAATTTAAAAAAATATATTTTCTTTGGACTATACATATAACTGAGTCCATCTTCATCTGTCCTTTCACACACTTTGTAGAGGCAATAACAAATTCACTTTGGGAAGAGAGACAGAGGTAAGCGCATATTTGATCGAATATTATAAATAAGTTAAAACAGTCCTCTAGCGGTGGCCAATATAATTATTAAATAAATAAATACATTAAAATAAATTTGCCAGGACGAATTCACGAATAGAAAAATTTTTAAAAAATATATTTCCTTTGGACTATACATATAACTGAGTCCATCTTCATCTGTCCTTTCACACGCTTTGTAGAGGCAATAACAAATTCACGGTGATACCGACCTTTTATTTGAGGCTACATGTTCGCCGTCCAATGTAATGTATATGTATAGTCCAAAGGAAATATATTTTTTTAAATTTTTCTATTCGTGAATTCGTCCTGGCAAATTTATTTTAATGTATTTATTTATTTAATAATTATATTGGCCACCGCTAGAGGACTGTTTTAACTTATTTACATTGGATGGCGAACATGTAGCCTCAAATAAAAGGTCGGTATCGCCGTGAATTTGTTATTGCCTCTACAAAGCGTGTGAAAGGACAGATGAAGATGGACTCAGTTATATGTATAGTCTAAAGGAAATATATTTTTTTAAATTTTTCTATTTGTTAGATGGCTCTTTGGAGAGATGGATTTATGATTGCCATGTATGACCAGATCTTAAATATAAGACTACAGAAAGTATATTTTAAAAGATATAACATTTAAAGACAACACTTATAGAAAATACCACATCATATCTGAAACCGTATAACATACTAAAATGAGGTTGTAAGCTTTTATCAAGTATAAAGATAATATACATATCTATTATCTTGCTTTTTTGTAATGCTTTGTAATGTATTTTTGCTTAATACACATTACAAACATAATATGAAATAATTATATATTAAATAAAGTATAATTAAAAAACAAAAGTATCAAATGTAACAACATTGCTTTCAATATTTAGGGTTTCATAGAACTCAAATAAGTCTTCACCAGCAGTTATTTTTATTTTCTCAAATGTTTTTGGCTGTTTGAGCAGCCATTGCACTGCTTAAACAACTGAAAATGCTTAAAGTACTAGGGAATAATGTTGGTGAAGGCTTATTTGTAGAGCTGCTTGAAATATTTGTAAACTAGTTTATGAATTTTAGGGTATTGTATTGAAAATTTTAGAATTGAGTATTGCAGGATTTTAGATAGAGCACCTTTTATCAAGTGATTTATGGATAAAAGACTGTAACACTGTAAATATCAATGGAGAATATATTTTCTATTGATATTTAGAGTGTTATAGTTAATACAAAATCAATTAAGATTCACCTCATTCAATTATTTCATATATTTTAGAAAGCAACAATGTACTAGTGATTACTAATTACTATGTTGTAGCTAGTCAAAAGATATATGACAGAATAATGAACTAGAAACAAACACTATGATGCTCAACAAAAGTTTCATGCTTTATTCAAAATAGAACAATAACAATGCTATGGAAGTTAATTACTGATGTTTGGAGGTAATAAAGAATTTAATATCTTCATTCACATTAGAATAAGCATATCAAGGGAAAATAGTTATTCAAGTATATATTGGGTGGCCAACTTTTGTGTACATAAGATCTACTTTTTATCTTAAAAGTGTGTTGCGATTGACTTGTTGTCGTAGGCATAGTATTAAGTGGTGAGAGGAAGGTGTAAAATAATACTATGTTTAGATATGTAAGAAAAGCCACAATTTAATTTAAAACATGAAGAAAAGATACTTATATTTTAAACAAAAGAAAAATTGAGGACCACCACTTCACCCTTCTTCTCTCTACTGTGTCCTGACCTACTCTCTCTGTCCCTCTTCCTGTCTTTCTTTTTTTTCAGTTTTATGACCTTTTGTCTACATTTCTTATTGCCCTTTTACAACTGTGTGCAAATGGATTGCACATGGACCGACAAAACCGCATCTGAGGGAGGATGCAGAGGTCTGATATCACTACAGTTGCATTTGCGCATTATGTTTACGCATTGTGTTTGGTTACAAGTGTAACACATTAAGACAAGACATCGTGAGTGATCGACCAAAATTGGGTTTGCGATTGACTTGTTGGCCACCCCTGATATATATAATGAAAAATATCAGATTATAGAATATTTATTGTACCAAATGAAAAACTTGGCATGATATGCTGTGAAAATTGTATAATTTTTGGACATAATGATGATGAAACCATGACAATAGAAAAGAAAATGAGAAAGAAATGATATGCTGTTTAAAGATTCCATTGTAAAGCAATGAACTGCATAAAATTGTTACTTAAAGTATGCTTAATAATCTCACAAATTTAATTGATTACATAAAGAACATATTAATTTTTGCTACAACAATATAAGCATGACAATTATGACAAAATATAAAGTTTAATATTAGAACTGTTGTGTTTCTAAAATTTATATAACATTATGAAATTATTTTTTTATTTTTATATTTACTAGAATAAAAAACAAAGGCAAATGGTTAGAGCTGCTGTCTTGAAAGGAAAAGATCCCCATCAGTTAATTGCAGATATGGAAAAAATTGATCAAATGGGTAAAAATCATTTAATAGTTTTTCTGTCTAATTTTATTTAATTTAGATTTATTTGTAATTTTTAATGAAAAATATGTTGAATGATTATTTTTAGAATATAGTGTTACTGCACCACCACCTCTTAATGAAAAAGTTTTACGTGATAAAAGAAAAAAGTTGAAAGAGACATGGGAAAGAGTTTTAAGATTATATGTAAGAGTAAATTTTTGCTTTAATATTTGTTGATTTGTATATTTATTATAATATTAGATATTGTTATTGTTTAGACTTTGAATTGCTAAACTTATATATTAGCATATTTTGGAATATTTTGTATTATTCATGTGGATTTAACAACGTATCACGAAATGACAAAGAAATGGAAAGTATAATGATAAATTGAACCAAATAAAAATTTTTCTTATTTGATTCAGTTTGTTTTTCATTTATTCACTACAAGTAGTATTGTCATAAAATATTATAATGTAATATTTGATCTATTCATTGTCTTGTTTCTTTTATAACAATTATTCAGTTGTGTTTTAATAAGTAAAATTTAAATTTATTTGACAGTATAAAGAAGATCCTGAAAGGTGGGCTGAGCTGAAGAAACTTGAAATTGAATATGAAAAACGTAAAAATTTTCTTATAAAATATTATGGTAAGAACATTTTTACGAGCGTAAGTTTATAATAATTTAAAGTATTTGAAATTTCTTATAATTCATTTTTAATATAAGTTTACTTATTTATTTATTATCTCAAATCTCTTAAAAAGACTACAGTATAATAATTTAAGATTTAAAAAATATGCATATTTATAAGAACGAATCATTTTATATATTATATTGCAATTATTTTACTTTTTGAATTATTTTCTTGTCTATGAAGAAGTAACCATTAAATGAAAGGTTGCACATGATTGGCACATCTTAATTAGTAATTTTGTGGGTGAGACTAGGAGTAAAGTCATTTAGCTTAACCACTTTTAGAATTCTTGAAAAAATTGCAGGTTATTCCTCTCATTGCCACTTAAAAAGTACTATATTTGACATGGAAAGACTTGGCTAATGAGAATAAATAATAATATTTACACTTTTATTTTTTGCAGGATTGGATCTCACAGAATAATCATGTATGTGAAATTATCGCTGATCTTTTATTCAGTAATTCTTCTGCACTATCTGGTCAAATTTTTTATGTATAATATCTTTACAGTTTTATAACATTGAGAAAATATTTTTTACTATAAATCGTAAACTTTTTTAATGAAAATATANAACAATATAAACTTTATAATAAAAGTATTATCAAAAATTTTTATGTTTAAATTATATTTTCTATACAAATTTATTTATGCAAAACAAATTGATTAAAAAGAAATTTTTTTGCTCTTTTTTTTTGCTATTTTACAAAATTAAATATTTTCACAATATATTGATTGAATTGTAAAGTATTGATAACTTTGTTTTAAATTTTTGTTTGTTAATTAAAGTACCTTATTTATTACTACTTGTAGTGAAATATATTTACTGATAATTAGCTTTATTAATAAAAGTGTTAAGAAAATAAATACGTCAGTATGTGTGGTGAAATTTATTTCACATCAGTAAATTTGATACAAATATTATTTTATCCATTCTGCAGATTAGTTTATTACAATAATTTTAAATTATTTATTTAGTTGGAGAATGAAATTTAGTTAATCCTTTTTAAGAAAAAAAAAATATTTTAAATACATCTATGAATTCTGCTTATTAAGGCAATCCAATATTTAATTTTTGCATTTTTNAAAAATAATTTATGAATATATTTATATTATTTTGTTGTTGAATAATTAATTTGAGATATTTCAATGTTTAGAACAAGAACAAGAAGTTGAAATGGGTGATGATGATAAACGTATGTGCTTTAATTTTTTGGTAAAACAAAATTCAAAACATTTTAAACATTTTAAATTAATAACGTTTTCTTTTTTAGCAAAGCAACGAAAGATTAGATTTGCCGATGAAGATGAAGAGGAGGATTCATCTTCAAAGCTTCACTCGTCCCATCAATCAAAAACAGCAATGGCTGGACAAGATATTTCAGATTTTTTGAAAGAAGTTAGTAATATACATTAACTTGTTATTAAACTTTTTATATAACAATCACATTTGAAAGATTATATTGTATAAGTTTTACTTATTTTTGTGAAAAAAATAATTTAGAATTATAAGAAAATAATATTTCATTTTATTTGCCAAATTTTTTTTACTTATTGCGAATTATTCTGGAATACAGCAAATGAAAGACACTAAATTGTAACTTTTTACAATAAAATTTTAAATTATTTTCAGTTAAAATTTAATATTTAAATAATAATTATATTTCTAAGTCAAAGATTAATTAATAAGCTATTAAATAAATACAGATAATCTGCAATGTGGATTAGTACCTATATAATTATATATAAACTAAGCCTAACATATAATAATAATAATAATAATTGGATTATATGCCAAATTTTAATCAGGCTATAATATGGCCAATTAATTACAAAGATATTTGGACTAAAGGTAGGCAGTTAAGCTGCCGTCTTGTGTTAAAGTTAAATTTATTTATTTCTAATAATTAAATTTAATACAAGATAGCAGTTTAATCATCTATCTTTAATACAAATTATGCAATATATAATTAATTAGCTATATTATGTATTACAAAATTCTAATACATAGAAGTACCACATAAGTGTATTCTTTCTTTCATAACATCCTTTACACACTTTGAGAATATACAATTTTTACAGAGGGGTTGACCTTCCTTTATAGGCTACTTTCCCTTTCTCAATATGTAAAAATGGTAGTAAAATATTCCAAAACTTCGGCACAATCAGCTATATTATAGCCCGATTAAAATCTGATAGTATCCTTTATTTATCAGTACTTATAAACAATATTTTTATAAAATAAAATTAAAAATTTTTTTAATCAATTTTATCATTGTTGTTTTTGAATAATTAAAGTTTCATGGGTTATTTTTATTTCTTGATTTGTTTGTTAATTAGATGGAAGCTGCTCATAAAGAAAAGGGTTCTGGTGAAGAAGGGGAAGAACAGGAAGTTGAAAAAGAAGAACAAACAGAAAAAACTACAGAAGAATCACAACAATCTCAACAACAATCACAAGAGAAGTCTGATGTTGTAGTTTCAAATATTGAAGTACAAGCTCAACTACCTCCTCCAGTTACTGTATCCAATCCTCCTCCTGGTCCACCACCTGGCTTACCACCAGGTAAGTTAATTTATATGTCATTAAACAGTAGTATGTTGTTTTTAATTTGAGAAAAAGAAAAATGTTATAGTCAACCTTACCCGTTTTCTGTGCAAATGGGTTGACTATAATGTAATAATCTTAATCTTTGCTATCGTTGCTTTTGCCCGAGCAACGCGGGACTTATGTGCTAGTATATAACATAAAAAGTAAAATTCTAGTCACTTCATTCAAATTTAATTAATTTTTATTATAAATCAGAATAAATATTTATGTATTTAGCATTTAATAATATGCAATATAAATATTAAAATAAAAATACTATTATAAATTATTAAATGCTAAATTTTGGTAAGTTGAGAGAAAGGTAAAACTGAGTTTGTAATTGCAGTTTAGAATTGTCAGATCTATATCATTGTATAGCCTGCACCTATTTTTAAGTGACTTTTAAACTCAGATAAGGCAAAGGTTATTTGTATGAAATTTTGGTAATTTGAAGTTAAAAAAAACAAGCAGTTATTTATTGTGACATCGTAACAATGTAGGGCTGCAATTTTTAATCATATTTTTTAATTTATTTAATTGATGAGGCTATGTCTCATCTTTAAAATTGCACTGTTGTTAATGGCTACACACCTTAGAGGTATGAAGGAGTACTGTACATGTCAGGAGTTGCAATTTGGCATGCAAAATCATGCGCACATAAAATAAACCAGACTTGTAGGTAGTCGGGACCGAGAACCAAGTCAAAAGAAAATACGAAATGCTGAGACTGTTTCTACAAACAGGCACAAATGCAAGATTTGCACATGCATTGCTCATGCGCTTTAAGACAAAGTCTCATCCCAAAAATGGCTTTGCCATTTTACTTGTTTAAAATATATGATCTCCATCTCAAATTAGTAGTGGCTTGTCCCTGTACATCATACTTTTCTTTTAACAATAGAGTCATGCCAGTCATCTATCTAACTCTTTTCAAGGGAATTTTTGAATTGAAATAATGTAACTTCCAGTTTGCATTGGAAGTTCACGTATATTTAATTGGGCCTCCTGCCTCAAACGATTCCATATCTGGTCTTGGATTTCATCTATCTAACTTCATTCTTGAGATTAAGAAAAGATGGACAGACAGATCGACAACAGTGGAATTTATAGGTCTACAATTTTTTCAAATTGCAGCCCAATAAATTTAAATATGGATGATTTTTAAATAAGATTAAACACAATACGAAAAATAATTTTTATTTAAAATCAAAGAAAATGAAATTGATTTTTATTAAATGAAAGTATATAAATATAGACAATTGCTTTTGACAAATGTCATTAGTAACTTTAATATTTCATAAGAAAAATTTGGATGAAGACAAAGAAAAACAGAAAATAATGAAAGATTATATTTATAAATAAATTATAATTTTAATAATTTGCACTTGTATTTAAAGTATAAATTTGTGGGATTTTTAAGTTGTTTATTTTGGTTATGCCTTCACCATAATAATTTATAGTGTATATTAGAGTAAACATATTAATGTATAAGCATTTAAAACCATTGTTCAATTTTAACAATTCTGTAATCATTTAAAGTGAAATTTTTTTTCATATTAAATATTTTTCAAAAATTAATTAGATGAAAAATACTAGATATTTTTCTATTTAAATTAAATATCTAAAGAAAGAATTTAATAATAAATTTAATATTTTAATTTTCTAATGTTAATATTAAACTTTTTAAATTTTTCAATAAATAAAAAAAAAATTTAGAATTTTAATTATATTAATATATTTTAGAAAATAAAGTTTTATAAAAATACTGTTTTTAGCATGCATTCTATTTTAATAAAAAGAATGTTTAATTTTTTATAACAAGACATTTTTACATTAAAATTGTACAAAAGATGACTGCTGATGTCTTTTCTGAAATTTATTCGTATTTTAACGTATAAATATATTATTTAAGGTTTAAGTAGATATATTGTTTGAGCCAATTATTTCCATAAACAATTATAGGTTATCTAATAATTTCAAATAATTATGCTGTCATTACAGTAATTTTACTTGGTTATATAAATAATTTCATCAGTGTTGATTAAATTTTTGAATTTTATTTTAGTTTATTCATAAATAAAGTTAATTTTTATAAATGACATTATTTATAAGATGTTAATCTTTAAATAAAATGTTAGAATGTTATAAAAATATATATATTTTACATATTTTATAAATGTAAGACATTTTTGAGATTCACTATAAATCGATATACAGTCGACCCCGCTATAACACTGTTGATTTTTCCATTTTATATGAATTCCATGTTGTACGAGTCACTTAGATTTTACAAATACGTGTGCCATTCACAGCCCAGCACATGTATTTGTAAAATCTAAGTGACTCGTATATAGGGGGTCGACTGTAATAAATTTATTTAACTATAATAACTAATATTTTAGTTTGCTTTAATATTTTGTATGTTCATATTAAAACTAAATTATATCTTTATTTATGAGTAGTTTTCAACAAGTTGTAGCATTTAAAATTTTTATAACAAATCATTATCACAAATTTGATTTTAAATTTGATATTGATATTTAGAATTTTTTAAGTTTTCTTATGCAGATTTGCCTAATTTATTGATTTTTGGGAACAGTGCTATATACGGTAATGAACAAAATAAAATATTTTATGAATATTTTTATGTAAATATTAGTTAGAATTCTTAAAAAAATTTTTAAATGAAATCCGGAATGAATTGAAAATTTGAATTTTGATTTTACTTTGTTTTTTGATTAGCTTTGTTTATTTCACATACATTTAAAATTACTGTTCAATCATGGAATAAAAATGAATTGAAACTTGTATCGAATTATTTTCTTGTTATTCTAAGCTGTATAAAAGTTCTCCATAAGCTATAAATATTTTAGTCAGTAATAATTTGTAGACAATTGATATTTTAAAATTGTCTGAATTGAAGAAAAATAATGTATATTCTGATAGTACATTTCTTTGTTTGTTATTAAAATAATGTCTGAGTTGCTAATTTGATTGATTGACGGAAGAAAGTCTTCCATTTTATACTGTAAGTTCCAAGCTTTTCTGTTTGATTTCAATAAAAATTTTTAAAGATTTCTGTATTTTATTTTTTTGTAATATTTATTTTGTTTATTTTTTAAAAAAAGCTTATACATAATTGACTTTCAAATCTAATTATACAGTATATTATATACAATACATTTGCACTTGTTAATTTTGTAGAACTTTTTGATAAACAATATTTTTTTTCCTTTGGTGCATACATAAATAATCTTTTAGGGGTTCTGACTTTAGAACAAACCAAGTATAGCTGGTCATGAGAAAAGCATGGACTTTCCAAATTCATACCAACCACTTTTAATGATTGTTTTTGCATTTTGTTTATTGTCATTGCAAAGGCTAATCTGACTAGAAATTGTAGCCACTTAAACTGAAATGGCATATTCATGGGAATTAGCGGTATTCTTGGAATTAATGCATCTTTTCCTGCCGTTTTTCCTGTTAATATTTTTGTCTCAACGACATTCGGCATCAATTTTTTTATGATTATTTTTGTCCCATTGCATAACTTTGGTGAGTCCAAGTTTCACAAAAGCATTACTGATGCTCCAACCTTTAGCTGTAGGTTATTAGTTGGTAATCCAGCTGGTTCCAAAAGGTTTAAAAACTCCACCAGATACATTACTCATTTGATAATATCTGATTTGCCCTCAGTTGAAACATTCTCAAGTGGTTTTGTTGAAGTCTTTCTTTAAAAAGGGATTCTCATTCAGAATCTCTTACGTTGGCTATTCTTATGTTTTCCTGTTTATTTTGCTGTGCTTGCTCTGGAGATGTTTTATTTGCCCTCAATTGAAACACTCTCAAGAAGTTTTGTTCAAGTTTTGTTCACAATCTTCAATACTTTCACTATTTTTTAATGACCTTTTTCTTTTTGCTTTAGCACTCTTTTGGGCAATTGACACTGGTTTTTTTTGGTAACATTTTCAAAATCTGTTAAAATTCAGTTATTTATAGATTACTGTTAAATCTATATATATCTATTATTAAACAAACTAACAACAATCATTTATATATATTATGGGTTATTATATAGCTTAGTGTCAATTCTAGGATCTAAGCAATACTCATACAAACTTTAGTCCAGATTGGTATAAGAATAAAGATTTGTATAAAGGACAAACCAACAAGAATTTATTTATTTATAATACACAGTTATAGTGATAAAAAATAATTTTTAGTCATTAGCAGTATATATTATTACAGATTAGGGTCAGTATCAGTATATTAGTCCTATATCTGACAATAATTTTTTTCTCGGTTATTAAATGTTTAAAGACAATAAGGTAATATGATTAAAATTTTATATTATTATTTTAACTAAAAGCTTTAAAATAAGTATATTTAAAATGAATTGATCTTTAATGTTATGAGTCTTACTTGGATGTAATAACAGTGATCAGTCTAGATAGATGCAGGTAGTAAAGTGCATGGGAGCTCTGTTCTTTTGTGTAGTCTAGGTGGAATATGTATAATTTAACAAATATATAAACTTTATAGGACCTTATAAATAATTTTTGCTCTGAGTTCTATGAAATACTATATATTAATATTGCAAATATCACAGACGACAAACGAATTAGTTCTTCCTAACATTGTTATCTAATAGTCAATATTCGTTAAAGGTTTAAAACTGATTTAATTGTGTGACTTTAATGGTATGTTTGGAATTGAATATTAGAAAACAAAAAAAAATTACTGTAATTATTAGATAAAAAGTAAGATTTATTTGTGTTAATAAATTTTTATGAAAAATAAACTTAAGCTCTATGATTTGTTTATGAAGGAATACAGAAACAAAACTGCAAAATGTTTTTGCTTGTATATACATTAACTTTGTTTTTCTAACTATTTCTTCATAAATAAATGAAATTTAACTTAATATCATTACATAATAGTACAGTGTAAGACATTAGATTATATAAATTATTAAAGAAAAAAAAATTTGTGTGTCTTTGTAATTAAAATTCAGTACATTATTAAAATAATTTTTATGGTTTTAAATTTATTGTATTTGCAATGTTAAGTTAAATAAATAAACAGGATAGGAAAACAGTTTTAACAACAGTGAATAATTCTGCTAACTTCATGTTTTGTTTATAATTAAATTATTTAAAGTAAGTTTTGAAAATAGAAATAAACAAACCAACCAACTTGACAATTTCAATAAATGCATTTTAATATATTTATTAACAATAAAACTTCATGAATGGTAACGTGCAATCATAAATTATTAATTGAAAATTTAATGATCTTTGTTTGTGTACTTATACATTTTTTATTGAAAAAATATTAAATTAACATCAATTATTAATACTTTCTCATTCAAATATGAATATAATATATAATTTAAGTATATCATGATTATATTTAAAAATCTTTTTCTGTTTGTATTTCAATATATCATGTCGCCAAAAAAGTTCTGTTGTTATTTTTATAAAGTGGAATATTTATCGATAAATTTGATATCAATGATATTTACTGTTGAAAGTAATCGCCATTGTATTCTATGCATAGTCGCCGACATTCCACAAGGGTATGAAATATTCCTTCCTTGTAAAATTATGTATAATCCTTAGAGGTAAAAAGGATTCAACCTTTCTTTGTGTACTATCATAATTGGTAAATGATTTTTATGCAACGTGGTTTCTGCAAATTCAAAAATGACTTATTTTTTGCATACTCAAACAATTACTTCTCTAGTCCATGGCTCAATCTCAAAAGTATAATTTGTTTTCAAACTGAAAATAGTTGGATCATCCTGCTGCACAATTGGATTTCTATAGATTCTAATTTCACAATCTTCTGGCTCATTATATTATTACATATTACATATATTTTTTTAATGAAAGAAATAAATATTATGCAACCACAGTACATTTTTAGTTTTCACTTTTACTAAATTATTTCTTTGTACGAAACTTTATGGATATATTTGTAACACATGGTATACATTTTCTAAAATTTATTTCTTTATTTACTTGAAGATATGCTATTAACCTCATTCTTATAGTCTTACTTAATCCCAAATAAATCCTTTTCCCATTCAACTGAAGGTTCGGTGTTTTCCCGTATATTAAAAAATCAATTTAAAGTAAGAATTTGAATATATATATTGCATTTTTAATTTCACTATAGAAATATATGTCGTAGTTAATTATTTACAAAATGCAATATGTGTATTTGTATGTATGTTTAAATTCATAAAAAAAGAAAACTTTCTTCAATAACAAATTTTCTCATTTGAAGATTTATTCATGTTATAATTTAATAAGGAATTGCTGACATATTACAAATTATTTTGAGATGTAATGAAATTATATGCAATGACTTAAGCCATTCAATAATTAATTTCAATATATGATAGCATTAAAGTTATATCTTTGAAGGGTTATATAGAAATTTTGATATTGTGGATGAAAATGAGTGATTTGTAATTAAGGATAGATGTTTATTATAGTTCGGAGGTGATGTTTATTAATTCAGAAAATTTGTAATGGTCGATAACTGACATAATTCAAGTATTCAATAACCTTACAGAACCGTATAATTTGTTAAATGTATTGATGGAATAGTCAAGAAAGTATAATACATCAAATCTAAAGTAATTGATCTTGGTATCTGTCTTGTAAGGTTGTATCATTATTGGATGTGTGTCCACGCCCACCCGAAGACGAGATAGATAGCCAACATTTCCATTTTTAGCATTTATTTCCATCAGTATTCCTTGAATTTCAAATACGTCTATGTTCACAATTGTGATTTGGAGATTCAATAGTGTTTTAGCTAATGAGGCTATGGCTTGATCATAAATTTTAGATAGATCTATTGAATAATTCAAAACTTTTTATGAGTTTCAAACTCGTAAAAAGTTTTGAATTATTAGGAAAATTTGAATGTCGATGTTTTGTTAAACGTACACAAACTTATACAATAATTAAATGCTAAATGCTAATTTGGCCTAGAGGTAGTTGTTAGGTGCCATCTCTTATTAAATTTAATAATTAAAATTACATTAATATTTATTTATTTATTAATTTAGAAAGTTCTAGAAGAAATGAATCTACCCTGAGCAGGACTCAACACTGCCGCTTTCCGTGCAGATGAGTTGCCAGTTATGCTACCCGGACTTCTGTTCAGTCTTTGCTTTTATAGTTATTAAAATTAATTTAGATATAACCATACTTGTTACACACAGCATTACAAATTTCTTAGTGTTTAATTATTAATAATAACAGTAGTATAGCCTGACGTAATCTTATAATCATTTGGCTTTGATCATATTTTTGTCCTAAAGTTATAATTCAGTATTTTAATTTTAAATATTAAATATTATTAATTATTTTTGCTGTTTGTTTGTAAATATTTTCCATTTAATGTGAATATCCCATGGCAAATTTAAAAAATTTGGTCAAATAAAAGACATGAAAAGATTTTTTAAAATTATTATAAAATTTTTAATGTTACTAGATTCCATTTATATGATTTGATGATTACTTTCATTTTCTTGTTGCTAAAATTAATTTGGGAATTGTTATCTTCAATTGATACTATCTTGTATCATCATTGATAATTATTCAATAATTTTGAACAATTTTTTTTATTATTTAAGAATATTGTTGACATTTTTATAATTGGATTTCTTTTAATTCCATTTGTTATCTGGCAAGATAAATTCTAAACTAAATAAAAACTACCATTACTTTACTTGTGTAATTCAGAAAATTATTTTTATATAAATTATGGATTAAAATAGGTTATGTAACAGTAAAAATTTTTGGAGATAATTATTAAAAATGTACAATTCTTTATTTCTCTTCATCTGATGAATTTTTATACCATTACTGCAATATTTTTCTTATGAACCACTACAATTATTTAAGTATAGATAGTGAAATATATTTACATAGTTGAATATTTGTTAAATTTACATTTATAAATTATTAATCTGAAATGATAATTTTTCTGTTTAGGTCCTCCTCCGCTTATGTTTCGTCCACCTCCGCTTAGACCGGGGCTTCCTCCTCCGAGATTGGTTCCACCCGGCGTGCCACCTCCGCCTCGTCCTGGTCTTCCTCCAGGACCTCCCCCCGGACTGCCCCCTCGAGTAGGTGCACCACCAATGAGATTACCTCCCGGTCCACCTCCAGGTAAGATGTAATCTATTTGATAGAGACTTTTCTAAAGAAGTTAAAAACAAAAATAATATTATATTTATCAGGTATGCCTCCTCCACGTCTTTTAAGACCTCCCGGAGTTCCTCCTCCGGGTCTTCCACCGCCGCCCGGTATGCCACATCCGGCAAACATGCCAGGTCAGGCTCTTCAAAGACCCTCCGTACCTATGCTTAATCCTAACGTGTTGAGTGCACCGCCTAGTTTAATTCAAAGACCGAAAATGTCGCATCTGACGGACGAAGAAAAGAAACGGTCGGCGACAATCGAGGCAAAACCACAGATAAGATCTCTCAATATCGATATAACAAGATTCATGCCTACAACATTAAGAGTTAAGCGTGAAGACAAAGGAAAGAGAAATCCTACTAAATATGGTAAGTTTGTATTCAAATTTTTTAAAGTTAAATAAAATCTTTAAATTTATATTATGGCATATAATTGTAAACAAATATTTGGCAATGAAATTAATATAATAATAAATGAATATACTACATTTTTATTGTTGAAATTTTAAATCTTTTTAAAATAAAAGTTAAATAAAAATATTTTATTTAAATTAATTATGTTATATTACTATAAAATAATATATAATTTTCAAATAAGAATTCATTATAAATATTCTACACTTTCAGATACAAGCAAAGAACACATGGTAACCACTACCAAAGCGACGGTGCCCATGTCAGTTCCCACAAAAGACGACGCGTACGAACAGTTTCTGAAAGAAATGGAAGGATTACTATAATAGAGTCGTCTCCTCATCGCTCATTATAGTACAGTAGATTTCTTTTCTTGTTCATTTAGCAATCATCGAGCCATCTTCATACAAATCATACCGACGCAAATAATTACAGACCAATACTGTATACCTCTAAGAAATAAATGTATATTGTATAGTATAAATTTTGCTTCACTTAAAAATTAATAAATTTGTTTTTATATATTAACAAGTATTAGAAATATAAAAGTATCATCATTCACTAATATAAATTTTAAGCGTTAAAATTTCGAGCGAGTCTTCCTTCCTTCCGAATAATTTGCATTTAAACGAGTCCTTTCATACATTTTAAATAAAGAAATAAATCATTAATAACATAATAGAGATAAATCGAAGTAATTTGAAAGGACATTTACGTACAGTTGCGTTAAAACCATTTCAGATTCAGGATATCAAATATTAATCCTGTCTGATAAAATAAACACTTCATAACTCTGCTAAAAATTCCTTTTGATATTTTAAGCTTATAAAAATATAGAGAAATTCTCTATAAATGTCTTCAACTTTCTTTTTAATAATTAAAAATTTATATAAAAGTTTTTGTATATAAATTTTTAATTGTTTATATCAAATTTTTATATAAAATACAAAGTGAATGGAATATTTTTCATCTAAATATTTCTTTTTTTTCCAAATTCTTTAAAAAATTTTACACAATTTTATTTTAATAAAACTTCTTCAAATACATTAAATTAGTAATAAACATCTATATATATATATAAACAAATAAACGTCATCCTCCTGGAAAATAAGACGAAGTTATTATGGTTAATGCGGTTGAAAAATGCCGTAAATATTATTCTAAATTCCAAAAATTTATCAACAAATTAGTAGAAGTCGATTTCCGGTCTCCATAACATTCTAACTAAGCCGTGACGTCACAAGCAGGTTGTGGCGTCACAGATTACAGCACAGAGCATGTGCCAGCGGGGGATATAAATACGGTTGTCGAAGGCGGTGGACGACTCGCTAGGAATGACGGAGACAATGGCGGACGACAAGGAGGAAGACAACAACAGGAACTTTCGAATACGTGCTAGGAAAGGTGCTCTCAAGAAGAAAAACGTTTGCGTTGTGAAAGATCATAAATTTATACAGAGATTTTTTAAACAACCGACATTCTGTAGCCATTGTAAAGACTTCATTTGGTAAGTCTACCTTCATCAATCGGAGGAAACGCGCTTTGAAATTTACTTTTTTTTTTTTGTACCCGAAACGCGATGTAATTTCGATCAATCGATGTCAACAATGACGAAATGGATCTCACCTTCTTTATATCTTTTAATACACAATCGCGAACGCCGCACGGATACTGTGGACGGTCACACAGAACACATCAATACGTAACACGCTATTGTCTCGATGATCATTGTAGTATTTCGATTCCTATTCATATAAAAGCATTGTAAACAGCAGCAAGATTTGCTATATAAAATCTAAACTTGTACTATACACTATTCAATTTTTTAACGGAGCGGTTTCGTGTAGGCCATTTAATTTTTCAGCATTGCACCGACCAACGAGATGATGTAGTAGATGCTGTACGTAGGAAGTTTAATGTTTAATACAGGTTTTATTTATTATTATTAAATATATATTTTTTCGCTAACGTAGTTAACGTGCCGAATATTTTCACTCGTATTGTCATCTTATATTAAATACGTCGAGTAACATATGCAAACTTCTTCCTCTATGTAATCAACGCCAGAAAACATCCGCATTTTACACGTAAACGGCTCTATTATTTAAAATTTTCACGTGTTACGAAGCTCGGTAAGAAATATACCTATAAGAAGAGAAGAAAAAAAGCTCGGTGTAATTTCATTTTATTTATATTAAAATTCACAANCCGTTCACAGCCCGGCACGCGTATTTGTGAAATCTAAGTGATTCGTACAACATGGAATTCATATAAAACGGAATAATCAACAGCGTTATAGGGGGGTCGACTTGTACAGGTGAATCTAGTTGACAATTTTACACGTCCAGTAATTTAGTGTTTAGAAGATAAACCAGACTATTGTTAACGTCTATCTGTATTGTATAAATCTAAGAAAGAAGAAAAAAACAATTCGTATGAATTGAAATTACATCGGAAGCGAATGTAAACCTTAATTTTACCGTTTTATTTTGTTATTTTACGTTATTTATACTTGTGTTTTTGATGATACACATTGTAAAAATAGTAACTTAATGAACGGTAAAATGAAGGTTCCCGTTACTGTCGGCCTTTATTGAATTATATTATATTTTCTGTACTCGTCTATTTAAAACTAATACCTTGTACTTATACAGGCCCATTTCAGTGTTAGATCTATATTATTGTTTCTTGCCCCAAAATTATGATTCACGTTCATTATAAAGGAAAAAAAAAAGAGAGAAAATATATTTATTTCTGTTACATTTTTAAATTGTTTTTATTACAGATCTTTTATGTATTAGCCATTGCATAGTATTTGAGTTTATTATTGAACTATACTACCAATTAATGGAAACTAACGTTAAGTAAACTATAGAAATAATTTTATATATATTATAAAGTTCTTCTCGTCTTTCGATTTTTATTAAATTTATTCGTGAGTAGGAAAATAATTTTACTGCAGGATGACGTATTTTAATTAAATTATCTTTTTTCTTTTTTTTTTTTTCTTTGGTGCGACTAAATAGTAGTACCTACAAAGCAGGAAAACGCTGATTCAGCTAGTGATTCGCTCTTATAACTTACGTTGAATTTAGATTAAAGTAAAGAAGGGAAAAAACCTCTGTCCGTGATGAATTTTTGATTACAGTTTCTTCATCTTTATTTTTATTGATTCATCATACAAACTCGCATAATACATTTATAAAACGATAGATTACTGCACAAACATCTTTTTACGTCTCTCTCTCTCTCTCTCTCTCTTCCTTTCTAATTCAATATTATTCATTAGATCTTTTGTTATTCGGGGGAAAAATAAGAAAAGTTATCTGTTTGAGGGAATAAGACGTAACTTCTTATATATATATATATATATATTTTTTTTTTGTAGTAGAAGAGGAAAGAGAAATGAGTAGATAATGCACACGAAATTCTCGATAACTCCGAATTTATTTAATGTGGCGATCTCGTGCCTAAAAAATATGACCCGTCGAGGAAGTATGGGTTTCAATACGAAAGGTCAACTACACCTGTTGTATACAGGTAACTCTGTAACAGCGATAATGTAATCGGTAGGATGCTACTTAATAATAGTTGATCGTTAATCTAACGCAGATATACAAGTCGACACCCCTATAACACTGTTGATAATTCCGTTTTATATGAATTCCATGTTGTACGAGTCACTTAGATTTTACAAATACGTGTGCCGGGCTGTGAACGGCTCACGTATTTGTAAAATCTAAGTGACTCGTACAACATGAAATTCATATAAAACGGAAAAATCAACAGTATTATAAGGGGGTCGATTGTAAAACTCATATTTTGTTGACGTAATGATAATTAAACGCTGACTAATAATAATAATAATAGTAAAAACACTTGTAATTGTTTACATATTTTAAAATACAGCTGTAATTACGGCTTAAGTAGTAGGTTACTTGTTTGTTATATTATAAAGCGTGCAATCTTCTAGTCTTATTCTTTATGCATGGAATTTTGGTGAAACTGTATTAAAGTTCTGTTTGTACGTTAAATATAGATTTCTATTGTTATAATAAACTTGCGTAGTATAAAAAAAAAAAAAAAGCTTTAGAAGTGTAGAATAAAGCTTTTGTAGGCCTTGAATTTCAATCGAATATTCTAAAATAATGATTATAGTTATGCAAAAGAATCAATACGCAAAGTTTATTTATATCAATAAATTGTTTTAATTTTACTACTTGTGCATTTTTCGTATCCTTGAAAAATATTTTTAAACGCATCCGTAAAATCGAAGCCGGAAAAAATTTGTGGTTTTATTTTATCTTTATACATTTTTTTTATTATTATTATTTGTTTTTATGTCGGATAAAACGTTATTTACAATGAAATTTTACTTTATTAAGCGTTTAAATCTACTAAAATTATTAAATAATTTGAACTGGATCCACAAAACTAAACGCTTACAAGATAGAAAGAAAACAAACATTTTTGTCTGTAAAAATAATATNGCTGTTAAGTTAATAGAGAAGTTGCGGCCGAAGTTTTCATCTGTAAAACGTGAACGTCGAACGTCAATTACGAGTAAGCGGCGCTCGACGTTCGACGTTCACGTTTTAAAGATAGAAAACTTCGGCCGCAATCTTGCTATTGTTTACTTTTTGTGTGTGTGTGTGTGTTTGAAAATAAATAAAAATAAATAAATAAATAAATTCGCTAAACCGATTTGAAAATATTTTTGTATTCCATAACAGTAAAATCATCACGAATATTCTTTTCACGCATACAATTAATGAGGTTGTTTTTTTTATAATTTTTTTTAATACTTAAATTATAGCGAAGTAGGTAACCCATTACGATAATGAAATCAATTAGAAGAGACCAGCCATTTCTAATTGAAGAATATACTGTATAACGTTCATGTTGCGGTAGCATTAACTTAAGAGAACCGATACCTTCCCCTTTTAAAAATATTTTCTTAGTTACTTTAACACTATATTATGATGAGATCTTAACGTCGTAAACCTATTATTATTATTATTATTATTATTTTAACGTGTCTTGTCAAGTTCGATATAGGCCTATATTTTGCAAGTATATCGATAAATTTAAATCTGTTTTTAAGTTGGATCTGAGATATATATATATTCAATAAAAACTACGTCTTGAAAGTAGATCTATAGCCATTAAAAATCGACTAATATTTTTTTTTTTTTTTAGTTTGAATTCCAAGAAAATACACTTCGATCGCGATAATTTGTTTTCAGGTTTTATTTTTTATTTTCCATGTAAGGGTCAAGGTTTGGCTTTCGTAGAAAAGGAAAAAAAAAACACGCTGGGAACTTAAAATGTTTTTTTTTTTTTAACTTGATTCTATTTTAGTAGAATAATTCGTACTTTTTTTTTATAGAAAATTTCTCATTTTATACAGAAGTATAATTGGAATATACAAGTTGACCCCCCTATAACGCTGTCGATTATACCGTTTTATATGAATTCCATGTTGTACGAGTCACTTAGATTTTACAAATACGTGAGCCGTTCACAGCCCGGCACGCGTATTTGTGAAATCTAAGTGATTCGTACAACATGGAATTCATATAAAACGGAATAATCAACAGCGTTATAGGGGGGTCGACTTGTACAGGTGAATCTAGTTGACAATTTTACACGTCCAGTAATTTAGTGTTTAGAAGATAAACCAGACTATTGTTAACGTCTATCTGTATTGTATAAATCTAAGAAAGAAGAAAAAAACAATTCGTATGAATTGAAATTACATCGGAAGCGAATGTAAACCTTAATTTTACCGTTTTATTTTGTTATTTTACGTTATTTATACTTGTGTTTTTGATGATACACATTGTAAAAATAGTAACTTAATGAACGGTAAAATGAAGGTTCCCGTTACTGTCGGCCTTTATTGAATTATATTATATTTTCTGTACTCGTCTATTTAAAACTAATACCTTGTACTTATACAGGCCCATTTCAGTGTTAGATCTATATTATTGTTTCTTGCCCCAAAATTATGATTCACGTTCATTATAAAGGAAAAAAAAAAGAGAGAAAATATATTTATTTCTGTTACATTTTTAAATTGTTTTTATTACAGATCTTTTATGTATTAGCCATTGCATAGTATTTGAGTTTATTATTGAACTATACGTGATATCAGTCGGGTAGATTCTATACAAAAATCATTCATTCACTGTTATAAATGGGTGTAATCAATAGAGAACCGATAGAAAGTATTCATTAAATATTGGACGATTCTTAATATATATATATATATTATATTAAAAATTGATTTTTCAATACTTTTTTACAATTTATAAAACTGATTTACTGGCTATAAAATTTGAAACTGAGTAAAAAGAAAGAAAGAAAAAAAAAAGTATTTAGCCTACTGAGGGTTTTCGTGTTTTAAAATGCAATTTAAGATATTTAAAAAAAAGAAATAAAAATCAAAATTCGTTCTTTAAGAGTGGACATTTTGTAATGCAGTCAGAGTAAGACGATACTGTATATTGGCAATCTAAAACTGTTTCTACAGTATTCGATACTATAATAATAATAATAATAATAATAATAATAATACTTAAACTGGTGTTAAGTCGTACGCAAATATGAATATATATATTCCTGTAAATATTTTCAACGAATGACATATTTTTGTTTAGATTTTTTTAAAAAAAACTTGAATTTTCTACTAAATATATACCGGATTTAGATGCTGCCATGTTTTTTTTTTTAGCGCAGTAATAAAAATAATAAAGCACTTTAAAAGGTTTTCTGTATCATGTATTTTTTTTTAAAGATTTCAATAAGATCTCCTGTAAAAAGTTAGAATTTATAAAATACAACAAACAAATGTTAGTTATCTTTATACAGTCGACCCCCCCTATAACACTGTTGATAATTCCGTTTTATATGAATTCCATGTTGTACGAGTCACTTAGATTTTAAATACGTGTGCCGGGCTGTGAACGGTTTACGTATTTGTAAAATCTAAGTGACTCGTACAACATGGAATTCATATAAAACGGAATAATCAACAGTGTTATAGGGGGG